>NC_084663.1:70103805-70356305 GCF_028389875.1 Rhea pennata
TTAATGCAAACCCATATGGTCAGCTAATAAGCTGATCCTCCAGGCTGGGAAATGAAGCAGGAAAAGCATGGCTCTGTGCTGGATTTGGCCGCCTCGGCTGCAGGAACGGGAAACTGAGAAACCACAGGCAGAGCTGGACATGGGAGTAGCTGCTGTGCTTCAGCAACCTTCAGCAGGACTGCAAGGACCAGGGCTGGGAACTGCCCTGGGACAGGAGCTGGAGCTCCCAGTTGCTGCGCCTCGGCCGCGGGCTGCAATTGGTGTCTAAAGGAGAGCTGGTTCGACGTTCACCGAGCAGCTCTTCCACAAGCAAATGTGTGATTCCTCCCCAGTGCACAGTGAGCAGGGACAGATACTTCACGCTGGTTTACTTGCAGCGGTGACTGATAACCTGGGAGTGGGAGGAAAGAGAGGAGGGAGGCTCGATCCTAACTGCAACATTAATAGGGCACAGAAAAATTTGGTTAATTATACTGAATTCTTCAAATAATTGTTCAAAGAAGTTGGTCTTCTGAGCTTAGCGTAGTTCTGAGGTGGCCAAAGCTACGTTTGCAATAAGCAGAAATGCTGTGGCTGCAGTTCAGGAATAATTTGGTATAACTGTTTAAGATCCTACTTCTCGCCTGTTACATGAATCTGAAAGTCTGTGCTATGAATGTTATGATTAAATAAAAAATGGACCCAAACTGAGGAAGGTTAGAGACTGGTTCAGCATTTCCCAACACTTTCTTACACATATTGGTCACTTAATGCCAAGTTTAACAGTCCTGTAGGTTGGAAAATAGTGTCAATGAGAAAATCCTGAAAAATCCCAGTAGCCGAAATCTTGGCTATCTTCAGATATTTCAGGTGTAGCATGTGTGAAAAACAGGCCTTTTAATTTGGCAGAAATGACTATATAAAGAAAAAAGGAATAGAGAGCCTCAGCCTTCGATTACAAAGAGGGAATGGTTTGGAAGAAAGGGATTCGCTGTCACTCCCTCAGCGTGGCTGTAGAGCAAATGTTTCATCATTACAAACACATCTCCTCTTTCCTGTGCGGTAACACCTGTATTGAGCGATGCAAGTGTGGATGTACTTTGAAGAATACCAAGAGATTATTTTCAGAAGCCTCTTTGCCTTGTTTGAACACTGTTGTGGCAGGATAGTCATGTGCTGTTTATTTCACAGAGATGAGCTTGAACCTTTGCATGTTTGATTGCAAGTAACACTACAGATTCAACATTTCAAGCCTGTAGCTCAAAATATACATTTTAAAAAACCTTGTAAAAATGAAGTTTGTACCAGTTCTTGGAACTCTCTTCCTACATCTGTCTTGATGATTTTATGATTCATGTCTTAAGAGATGAGACAAAAATTCCCTCGAGTGAAGGATAAAAAAAAAAAAAAAATCTAGCAGAAGAAACTGAAAATCATTTACAGTGAAAAACCTTTTAAAGTGTTTTAGGGTAAAAGTAGAAGTCAGAAACAAGCAGTCAAGTTTATCAGACTAATAGAGGCCAGTAACAGTCATTCTTTTAACATTACCGAAGTTCAGTAACCCCAAAACGAATTTCAGTGTAATTAATTTACTAATATAAACAAGCTCGGAAGGAAGAGTCCCATCAGCCAAGCGGGAAAGATCTGTAGACTGGGCAACCTGTTAAGATTTGCATGTACTGACAAGTCGTGTCGCGGAGTGGAACGGCCAGGGAGGCGTTGCCACATGATGCTGTTTTGCCGACCAGACCCCTTAGCTGCTGCAAGTTCTTCCCTTGTTGAACAGATGCCCACTAAGGGATGTCAACTTTGGTGTCAACTGTCACTGTAAATGAAAACTCACTGGAAACACTTTGGTAAATATTTCAGATCTTTGGGTTTTGCACCAAATAATTACAGATGTTTTTATACCAGTTTCACACAAAAGAAGGTTGAAACCACTGGAGACTTGACCCCAAGTTTTATGAAGCCTGCGTTCTTACCTCCTGCTGACTCCCAAGTTTTGCTCTCATGGGAGGACAAAGCTCCAAACAGATGCAAGTGTGCAAATTGCTGATGTGCACTTTCATCTGGTTATTCGCAGTCACAAAGCAATGTTCCTTTGGAAGCATGTTCACAGGCATACGAGCTTTGAAAGCGACACACTGTACAGAAGGGAGCATATTATAATAATGGTGTTGCTCATATAGATGGGGCTTTATCTTTGTTTTGTAGGAGAAGTAAATGTGAAATGAGTTGTTCTTTATCCAGCTGAAAACGTCTATCTGGTCCTTAAGCAGAGTCCTGCTTGGTATCTATCTTTTGCACCAAAAATCATGTGCCAAAAATTGGAATTGATCCTTTAGTTATGAGACAATAGACTTTTGACTCCAAATCCTTTCTCCACCGTTAGATATTGCTTCAGACATGAACAAATTTCTGCCATTCCCATAAACCATTCTTTGCATATCTTCCATGTTATATCCCATACATATCCTGACTTAGAGATCGTTTTTTTTCTAAAAAGTGCAGTTGATTCTCAGTGACGTCCAAGCTTCTGGTTCCTAGAACTTTTAAGTCACTTTGGTTTTGGAAAAATAAGCTAAAATACTGTTTTCCTATCTTCACTCTCTATGTAGGCTGCTTGGCTGCTCAAAGCTGTCACCTGCATGGACCTTACCACTCTTTCAGGTGATGATACTCCTTCAAATGTTCACAGAATGTGTTACAAAGCTAAGCATCCCATCAGAGAGGATCTACTGAAAGCCATGGACATGCATGATAAAGGTATGTTGGTTTTAGTTTCTGTTATTGTGTAGAGAAAATGCCCACATTTCCTCAGTATTTTGCAATCTTCAGGTGTAAAAATGACCTCTTTCTGCCATGGAAGCAATTACAGTAGGCAGTGCTGCACAACTAATAATTCTGAGGGAACAAACTAGGTCCTGTGTGGTCTTATTCAAAGATCTAACTGCAAAATACCTATTCCTTTGAGGTGATATAAGAATATATAGAGAAAAAAAATCGTTCTTTTGGGGAACCAAAATGAAGCATGGACTCAGGGAGACACTCTAATTTATGATGCATGATGAGCAAATTTGATATAGAAGCCATAAGTGTGTAACCTCAGTGTATATATTTTAATAACAGTGCGCTAGGGTGAAACTAATTGTTCGAGTATTCTGTTAATCTGCTGATGTCCTTACTAAATTGGAGAAGGAGGGAGGGATGTTCATGTGACTACTTTAGATTTCATGGTTAGCTGCTGTTTCTCCATGTAACTACAGAGCCTGCCACTTTGCCTCTTGGAAAAGATGCATTCCACTTGTCTAAGCATTTGATATTTTTCCTTCAGAAAACATTATGTCATCTGCTTATTTCAGTAATTAAGGTGGGAGATATCTTTGCAGCCCAGGCTACTTTAAGGAATTGATCCTATAGTGAATGTATATATAAATGTGTGCATAGGTGGTGCACACACAAGCAGTGCTCTTAGCAGAGTTAACAGGACTGAGTGGGCAGAGTACAGCCCTTAAAAATTAGTAGTATAACTTTCATTGACATTACTAAATATCTTGCTTGAATTGGCTCTATCTGAAGGCTAAACGTTGCACCCAGGACTGAACCAGATGCAACTTCACAGCAAATTCGGACTGTCAGGAAAACAGTTATACTCCTGCGTGATCAGTTAAACCCTCTTCCTATCTGAGCAGTCCTTTTGAATTTTTCCAGGTGTACTAAACCACTGATGTGTCAGTGAATATCATCTTGTCTTGGCATATTAGCCTTATGCGGATCTAGCAAAAAGGACCTCGATGGCATTTGGGGTATGCTTTTGCTGTTGAAATAGTTTAGTTTTACACAGGCATTGGTCCACTGGTTGAAGTCATATGGTGTAAAAACCAAAGGGGAATCTGATTTCTAGCCATACATATAAAATAACAAAGATTAATCCTTTTAAGCTTGAATTTGTGGACACTAAAGATAGTTTAAGTATTAAATATGAGGCCAATTATCTGAGACTTTGAGCTTTTTAACTAGAAATGCAGTAGAACTGTGCTAGCATAAGGAGAGCTCAGTTACTGCTGGGTTCAGGCTGGCCAGCAAGTACGGACAGAGTTTGGCAGCACAGTTTCTCTCATGGTAAATCACTAATAAAACACACCTTAACTGTGTGTGTTACCATTAAGCAGTGAATTTGTCGATTAAAAATCTTGCTGTTTTAACTCCTGCTAATGCACACTTGTTCCCAGGGTCAGGGGAGAGAGCACGAGGGAGGTAACAGTACGGAGAGTCACCTGAACTGCTTGAGCAGGTATCCCGGGTAGAGGAGTTGAAGGTCCTTGTGAGAATACAAAGGTGGGAGGTGCAAGCACTGCATGGGTGCTCACAATATAGATAGTGCTTAAGACAGGGAAATATATATATATATATATATGTATATATATGTGTGTATGTATGCATGCATATATGTATGTATATTTTTATATAAAAGTGAACTCTGGCTCTTGCAGGTATTACTGTTGCAGCCATCTGTGTATATCCTGCTAGAGTCGCTGATGCTGTTAATGCTCTAAAGGCTGCTGGATGTAACATACCAGTAGCTTCAGGTAAGAGTTTTATTTTCAAATAAAAGGCTTATACCCAATTAAATCTTTTGATGCTATAAACTATGTAGTAAAATGTGGAAATTGGGACTTGTTTTGGAGCATAAGATGGAAAGGTAGCAGGAAGAAAGAAGGGAATGGAGGGGAGGATTTGTTTTTGCTATAATCTTTTGTTTTGTTTCGACTTCAAGCTTATGCAAGTCTGTTTAGCTGGAAGCTCTTCATAGAGGTCTTTAAGATGTATACCAGTATCTCCCTCACCTGAATTGAAGAGATTGAGATAGTGTGCTGGACAAAGTATCATTAGACAACAAGGAGCTGTTAATAATAACAAAACTGAAATACGAGCTTTAAAGAGTTCTGATACAACTTTTCCCCTCATCAGTTGTTTGGCTTTTCAGTATAATCCTACAAGCTGAATTCAATGACATTGTGTGCAGAGCAAGGGTTGCTGTGTGCTGAGCATCTACAGGATCCAGACTTGTTACTCTCGCTTCTAATAGTCTCCATTCACCACACAGGAGAGACAAGTCCTGAATCTACAATAAGCAAGAAATAGAAGCATAAAATTATACAGGTTACGAGGGAGCTCTGGATGTCATCTGCTCCAACCTCCTGCTCAAAGCAGGGGCTAACTTTGAAGTTAGATCAGGTGATTCATGGTGATATCCATGTCTTCTCTGTTTTTTTTTTTTTTTTTTTTTTTTTTTTTTTTTTTGTGTGTGTGTGTATGTGTGTGTTTATTTCATTCTTTTGTGGGGAAAAAAGATACTAAATACATCTGTCCCTCAGAAAGAAAGAGAATTTCCAGCAAAGGCATTTCTTCCACTTCCAAAGTTACTTTTGGATTTTGTACTGAAACATTATAAAGGTTATTTTAAGAAGACCTCAATGCAAACAGTTTTTACTATATTGTGATTTAGCTGTTAAAAATATTACTGGGATTTAGCTTGAAATACTACTTAAAAGAATTAGGGAGAATTAAAAAAGTGTATTTTACTCCATATGTGAGTTCAATCCTTGCTTGTTCAGTTCTACCAGAGGCAATAGATACAGTGCTTCCTTACTTAGGCTGTTTTGTGAAAATTTAAGGCATGTAAAAGAGACCACTTTGCAAGCTACAGTCAGCATCATATAAAATACTGGACAAAGTACCGGTTCTTGAGGGAAAAGCTAATGCTTTTGGACATTGAAGACAAGATTGCCTTTAGATTTTTGAATCTATGATAGGGATTAAAAAAAGAATAAATTACAAACTTCTTGATGTATTAGAGGCATATGCAATTTTATGGTCTGTCTATGAAACAACTTTTCTCTGCTCCCCACCTCTATTCTTCCTAGTGGCTGCTGGTTTTCCCTCCGGGCAGATGCCTCTACAAACCAGACTGGATGAAATAAAACTGGCTGTGGGATATGGTGCCAGAGAGATTGATATTGTCATTAACAGGGCTCTGGTGCTGACCGGCCGTTGGGAAGGTGTGTACCCTAAGGCAAGGGACCCAAACCTGTGTGTGTGCTCATGCAAGCTCCGTCTATGTCTCTTCCCCCACTCCCCCTTTCAGTCCTTGAAGAACTTGGCCCTCCCCAAAGAACGATCGTTAATCTGGGACATTGCATTAAATAAAAGCTGTTTAATTAATTTATGAAAAACAGATTTTTTTTGAAAAGGGATGCTGTTATGAGTTGCATCAGGTAGGGCATTCAGAGTGACTTTGTTCTGAAAAACTGTGGCCATTACTTCTACTCCTCTGACGATTTTGTGTACAGTATTAAAAAATTATAACTGAAATGGAAGAAAAGTGAATGCCTGTGGTCTAATTATTTGAGCAGTTTTGTTAAAACCCCCAAGGGGCTGCTAATGAGGATGATATCTTGTTAAATATACATGTTTCAGTTCTCAACAAAAATATGTATTTTAGTTGTTTTCTTTTCCCTGCAAGTTGAGGGTACAAATTCACTGCTCATATTATTATTGATGTTCTTGTGTCTCTGGACTACTGCTAATTAGTAAGAACAATAATGCTGAAGATGGTTTTTGCTCTAATTGCCTCTCTTAATGTACTGTGACTGGTTTGCCTTAAGTGCTGACAGTGCTTCTATAACTAATCTCCATGTAAAGGTAAACACATCCTTGTCTTGGAATAAATTTTCCGTTTAGTTGTATAATGCAGTACTGGTTGATTGGAACATTTCATGAAGGACACCTGGTATCTGAGTTTGGTTAAGGAAATTTAATCATCATGGTAACAGATCATATTTTCTGATCTTGGGCTTCCTTCCATTAGCAATTAGAACTGAACAAAAAAACCAACAGCAGCAGCAACAACAAAAAAAAAAAAAAAAAAAAAAAAAACAAACTTCCTGCATTTGTGCCTTCAGGACTGTGATCCTGGCTTCACTTGCTCTTATATCTTAACCTCTTTCATAGCACCTACAATCTCCGTCCCCTGGCCCTTAAATATATGCAGCTTTACAGATGTCATCTGTACAGATTTACATCAAGTGCCTTCTTGATGATGGGCATTGACCCAGCAGTTGCTTCTTCTGTGTGATTAAGTTTGGATATAGCCTCAGAAAATGCTGGATGATGGAGACTGGCTGACTGAGGGGTTTTAAGTAGGACAGAATGGTGATGCAAACTCTGTACCAGCTTGAACAGCAACTCGAACGTGTGTCTGAAAAAATTTGTCACTGTCTTTGGACATAATTATAGTTACCATGCTTCAGAGCTCATAGCCCTTAAGTGCAAGTTAGATAGCACAGAGGTCAGGAAGTTACTGCATGCAGCCAGTTGCAAATAGTCTCTATATTATGTTGCCCAGGATTACAACAAGGCGAGTCAGAGAAAAAATTCATAGATAGATCCAGAGAGAAACTTGACCTCAGTGATTGAAATGAAACTGGAATTAAAATGACTTGGACATATGCTGCTAAGTTTTTATGTATGGGAAACTAATTGTTTTCTGTGACCATAAATTATGGGGGAGGAGTGCGCAGACATAGTAATGATGGATGTAGTATAAAGCTGTCAATTTACAAAATAAGTAAATTATAGTTGACTTTTGATTTGGTACACATATTCTTTTCTCCACAAGCTGAAGTCATGACAAGCTTGAAAGACATCCTTTTTTGGCAATGTTTAGCTTACATTTCTTTCACTGAGGGCAGGTTTGAAGTTATTTCCAAATGTTTTCTCAAAGTTTGTTTATGAATGTGAATCTGTGTGGATGGCATATATTTATATTATCATAGAAAAAAAAAAAACAACCTTAGGAACAAAAGCTACTTGCCATCTGATAATGATGCCAAAAATTACTTCAGTAGGATATCTGCTGTTTTTTTGTTGTTGTTGAAAATTCAGCGTTGTGACTCCCTGTTTACTTTGCAATGGATGTATGCTACCTGTGTGAACCTGTAGCATACTAGGTGTGCCTAGTACTTATATGTGATACACTGCAGTGTATAAAGTGTTTGAGAGAGATAGAAGAAGAGATGAAGAACTCTCTTAACGGGATCCATATATTATATAAAATTGAAAAAGATGTCTAGGGCGGTAACTGTGTCTGCGTTCAAGGTACTTCATAAACTATAGCTGCCTTGCAGTTCTGACAGAACCTCTGATAATACTTAAAATACTAGTAGGTTTTTATCATTATTTTCTCATGCTGTCATTCTTCAAAACTGCAGGTATTATTGACAAACCGTGTTTGTAGTAGAGTGTTTTATTTTATTGTTCATATTTTTTTTAGCTTTTTTCCTAGACTGTGCAATAATTGGGGTCACTATGTTTGAGAAGCATTGCATTTCTTGCGAGTTTTCTAATTTGTTTCAAAAGTTTGCTGTATGATTATTTTAGTGTATATCCAATTATGTCAAGTTATTTTAAACCCATTCTTAAATATTGTTGGAATCTTTATGACATTCACAATATATTTTCTAGGTCTGTTCTTTATGAGATAGTTGCTAAGAGCTTTTTAGTAGTGCTGAACATGAAAGCAAATTTATTGCAGAGCTAATTGAGGTTGGAAAATAACCTTAAATAAGATTTAAGTTTATGAACTTACATATATTTACCTTTTAAAACCTATTATCTTTTAGAGCAATAATACTTTCAGTAGTTTTCTCAAGCATTACCTTTTATAGATTTACAAAGTATGAATTAAGATTGAAGAGCAGAATTTAAATAGTGTCTATAGAAATAGAATTCTGGAGGCTATATGTAAAGAGTTAGGGAGTTGACCAGCAAATTATTGAAAGAACACTGGATTTGTTTTACTGTTATCAATAAATATGTTGAAGTTACAGTAAAGTTGGTTGAGATGCTATAATGTTGCTACTAGTTACACTGCTTTCAGCAAGCAGCTCTGCATACCGTAGCATCAGCTGCTTCTGAATTCTCCATAACCTTTCATTTGAGCCATGTCCACTGCTGTTTCCCCTTAAAAAAAAGGAAAAAAACAAATACACTGTAAGAAGTTTTAACATGGTTACAGCCATGAAATACATTAGGTATATCCTCATTTTGAAAGCCGCCTTTCAAGACCCCGCACATTGTTCAAAAATGTTGTAACTGGGTTTACCATTTTCCAGACCTGCAGCCTGTCTCAGGACCCCAAAGTCCAGGTGCGCTATTCCTGCCTTACGGCAGCGGCACGCGTTCCTGAGGCCAAACGCTGTTTTCGGTTTCGTGTGAATCCCTGCGGCCGGGCGCCGCGCTGGGCGACGGCGAGCAGGGCTGGCGGAGCCGCCTGGCGCTGATGCGCCGATAGCCTCGTGCTTGTCGTTTTGCTAACAAACCTGCTGTTGATGTGCCAGGCAGAAGGGGTTTCGCCACTTTCCCGTCGTGATTACCTTGATCTTTGGGTCTAACAAAAATTGAAACGTCTTTCCTCCTCAGTCCCTCTGCCGTTAACATCGGTCAATACGACTGGCTAGATAAAAACAGCAAAAAAAAAAAAAAAAAAAAGAGAGAGACAAAAAAGACAAAAAAGCTCAGCTTAAGTATTTTAAGTGTATTATCACCACATTTTTGGAGACGAGCTGATTCACAAAATATTTAAGCTGTGATTTTTTTTTCCATAGTATTTTTATGTCTTCTGTAGAAGACATAGATTTTCTCCATTTATTGTGTGAATTTTAGGAACAGGTGTATCACAACAGACTATAAGGGCTAATTACTGTAAGGGAATAGTGATGGGGATGTTTGCTTGAGAAACGTATAAGGCACGTTTTCTCCAGGGTAGTTAATAATGGCTAAAAATCATTGGAATGCTTGTACTAGATTGTTGGACATTTAGAAAAAATAAAAACCCCAGCCTTCTGACACGTATCTTTAAAAAAGTGGAACTAAAACAACAGCAGTGAAGGCGTGTTGATCTTTCTGTTTGGTAATGTTAAATCCTTTTTTTTTTTTTTCTGGCTTCTAGAAATGCATCCAGTGAAAGCAGATTTGTAGTTCATGAAAGTAACAAGATAACGTAAGAGGGTGCAAAGTAGAAAAGTTTTTATGTCCGTCCCATTTTAACAACTGAATCAGTGGAGATACTACAGGCTACATCAGTGAGCACCTATCCCTAAATAACATATGGGCTTAAGACTTAGATGAGTTCTGATATGGATAGTGCTCTGCTTTCAGAATGCTTCAACATCTTTCGGTGCTACAGCAGTATTGGCAGTTTGCTTTAAGGTTTTTTTTCCCCTTGTCTTTAGCAGTCAAAACTGAGACTTGCTTGCAACCTCTTCATGATGGGCTTAACTCACAGCTGAAAATATGCCTACTTTTTTTTTTTTTTTTTTTTTTTTTTTTTTTTTTTTTTGTGATAGAGGGCTCGCTCAAAAGCTTTCTGCCACAGCTGCTAATGGAGAAGCTCTATTTACTGTATCAACTATTGGGGTGCTGTGTAAGTCACAGTCATTTCAGGAACCATGTCCTCCAACTCTACTTCAGCTGGCCTTGCT
Organism: Rhea pennata; assembly: GCF_028389875.1. NCBI lineage: Eukaryota > Metazoa > Chordata > Aves > Rheiformes > Rheidae > Rhea > Rhea pennata. The sequence goes on from NC_084663.1 coordinate 70,114,329, forward strand.
AGGACGGAGATCTTATCCTGCTGAGACTCCTGCTGCTGATGGGCTTGACAGAGCTGAGTAATTAAATGACTGACTTTTTGGCAAGCACAGCCTGTCTCAGAAGCAGCTCAAGACTCTTTAAAACACTGAGTGCATGCCAGCTGTATTTCAGACATTTCAGCAGAAGTTTCAAGATATATAGGTTTGTCATTTGACTTAAATCTGAGTGAGTACTGAAACCTCTTATTTCTTAAAGGAGTAGGAATTTTTACATTTATTTTTTATCAAAGCAGCCCCTATTTGATATTTTTCAGGCTGGGGTTCTCTGTTTAATTTTCTCTGTCCCACAGGTAGTTGCATTTCTATTTGCACTTTTACTGCAGGGCTGAGGATGTCCTATGGATGCCAGATACTGTCTGTGATAATTGTTCTCTGAAAAGGGAACAGTATTTATTACCTATATGCATTCCCCATTAAAGTATACCCACTATGCCATCACTTGGGATAACCTGATAGACACAGATGGTTGGAGATCCTCAGTTTTTCTTGCCTGTGGGTTGAGGCATGCTGTCAGATAATGAGACTGTTCAAATGATCTTGGCTCTAATTGCGTAAAAGAGCACCTTCCAATGGTAGGGAGGATGCTGTAGCTGCAATGTCAGTGAACAACAGTAATGAAGATATAATTTCCTTTCATGGGGACCTAAATGCACATTCTGTTGATTTTGTTTTGACGACTTTGGCAGTGTATCTTAAAGGTAGAGAAAACTCGAGTCTTTTTTTCTTGTTACCGAAACCAGAAGAACATGAAAGCTGCTTTCTCTGGCTTTCCAAAGGCTTCAGGAAAACATCACTCCACAAAAAAGAGACTGCATTTGGATTTAACATGAACAATGTTATCAAATGCACAAGAAAATGGCACACTTCTCTGTATTTCTTTTTTGAGTCTTGATTTGATGTAGAAGGTTTCTGGAGTATCAGCAATTGATCAATAAAACATGTTAGACTGCATGCTAGTACTGATTAATTCACACCTTTGGTACACAGTGAGAAACAAGGTGAAGACCAGAGTCTATAAAGGGACTTGCTAAGTGCATTAGCCCATTGTCTACTAATGGGCATAGTATGTCTCAGAGGACCACAGCCGTGATCCCAGCCCCAGCTGCTTGATGCGCCAATGGCATCAATAGGATTCAACGGAACCGTGGGTGGAGGGGAGGTCCAGCCATACAGCGGCCCAACCAGTCCTCCTGGATGTTTCCTAGTCTCATTTGAGGACTGAAAGGAAAAGAAAGCCAGTTATACTTCTGAATAAATTAGACTCACATTTCTGGCAAGAAAAGCATGTTAAAAGCTGTATTTTAGCCTTCTGTAAATTAACTTTTCAATTAAGTATTTAAAGAGTGAGTACAATTTATGAAAAGGACCCTCTTATAAAGGATTCTGTTTATTTTATTTTTTTCTTTGCACTGCAGAAATGGTGACTGTACACTGTAAGATCTGCTACTTTTCTCCATACCATTAACACTGGATGAGTTTTAGTCATCTCTAAGTGACCATGTTCTGACAAATATGTTAATTTCTAGCTTTTGATTGGAAAACCAATGAATTTTGCTGAAGAGAATGGGAAGGTTTCCCTGTGCTCCTCATGTTTCATTACCTGACCAGGCCCACAGGTTCTAGCATTTTTAAAGAAATCCTAACAGTTAGATCCAAATTTATTCTAGTTCCTACTGAAATGAATCTGTGAAAATACAAAACTGCTGGAAAGTTAGAGCACCTTTTGCCATGATGCTTCATAGACTCAAAAGCAGAAACTTGTGATGGTTTGATCTGAGTAAACTCTCAAAAAGCAGTCAAACATTGGCCTGGTGTAACTGTTCTTGCTTCTCTGTGGCTTAGCCTGGTGCCAAGAGGTTGAGCAGTGCTTTTTAAGAAGCAGTAGCTAGGTGGATGTGTGATGATTAGCCTCGGAGACAAGCTTACTGTTTGGAGGTGAGAACTAACGAAAGTTAGAAGCTGGAAGAAAGACTGCTAGAGCCCCCTCGAAGTGAGTGGTGCTCTCTGTAAGGAGGAAGTAATAACTCAGGGACAGATTTGGCTTTTCATTTTACAGGTTGCATTAGGATACATAGATAATTGCCTGCTTTATTTCCAGTCTACAAGAGTACTTTAAGTAAGTCAGTCCCACTGTCTGTGCCAGTGTGAACAGCAGTGCTTGCATATAAGATTTGAGTCATAAAAAATCTCCTTCCTAAATTACAGCGAGTTTTCTTGCTGAACATGTGGATCAAAAGTGAGGATCCAGTTTTGCCTTTGGATGCCTGTGATTCCCAACAACTTTATTGAGAAATGTGTATGTCAGCTAAGGACAAGTTTAGACTATAATGCGACAGAGTGAGAAAAGCAACCCAAAAGTCTGGCAGACCTAGGGCCTGAGTTCGGGTTTCGGAGCTGTAGCCCCACTGCAAGCTGAGGTGAGCTGACCTAACTTCTTGCTGCCGTTTTCCCTCTGGCTCTCCACTGAATGGTCCTGCATCCTCCGTGCTGTAGTGTTTGCTTCTTTGAGCTGTTTCAGGTCACTACGTGCTGATCCACATCCTAGGTAACCCCACGAGCTCTGCCACACCTTGAGCTGGTTTATAAATGCAAAACCCTGGGGAGGAGCCTCTGGTGGGTAAGCTTCGGTCTCAGGTTTCAGTCTCCTCTCTGTGGGGATAGCAGTAGCCCATGTCGATCAGGCTGCATATTTTCAGGAAATTCTTATTTTCAGGAAAGTGAAAAACCATGTGATTCAGGTGTGTAAGCACAGGCATCTAGTTCAGACTTCCCATGAGAGCCCTGTGGTTCTAGGAGGTTTGGCAGGGGACCTGAGGCGGAGGTGCCTCCTCAGTGGCAGCTGGAAGCCAGGTGAGTTACGCCAGGGCAGCTCCAGTGGCACTCAATGGATCCAACCTTTGTTGCTTTTTAGACTTAACCTTTGGCAAATATGGTTGAACGGGACAGAGAGATTGGTGACATGATGTTTACAGGAAAACATAACTGTCTCAGAGTACCGATTCAGTTTGCTGATGTATTTATTGCAGGAAAAGCTGCTTCAGAATCAATATTGAGAATATACTGCAAAAACTTAAATACCATAGTATTTTTACTCCTGACATATTCATGAGTGTTCGGCATACTGTGCACATTCTTAGTTTTGAGAGAAATGACATTAATAGCTATTAAGTTAAGTCTGAAACTGTGTGGCATTGTTAATTACCTCCAGTCATGCAATTTATTGAACTTGGGAAACTTAAGTTCTTGAGTGTTATGACTAATTATAACATTGGAAATTAATCCAGAAGTGGAAATTATAGCCATACTTGAAAATGTTTCTCAGCCAACTTTGATCATTTTCAAATGCTTTTATCCACAGATCTGTATGAGGAGATCCGTCAGTGTCGTGAGGCCTGTGGCGATGCTCATATGAAAACAATCTTATCAACGGGTGAACTAGGGTCACTTGCTAATGTCTACAAAGCCAGTATGATAGCTATGATGGCAGGTAAATATATGTTTGATATTTTTTAAGCTAAGAAATTCTGGAAACTTAAAAATTAGAGTCACCAAAGTTTAGTTTTATATTTAGTAGGTAAAAACTGTTATGCAGCAATTGCTGAAGTTGCAGGCGTAGTACTAAAGTGTCACTTGTTTTGTGTAAGCTAGAAGAACTACACAAAATGTTAAGTAACCCTTAAAACTACTAAATTACAAAAATCACAGGAACAAATAATATTTGTTGTCAAACATGAGATCCTTGGTACATTTAATTAAGGACGCATACATTTGGGGCAGATGCATGTATTATCCAGGCAGTTCTGGAAAGTGTACAGATGTGATTTAGTGGATGGCTCGCAAGCCTGTTTTAAATACAGGGAGAAGATTCGTCCTGACAGCTCTTGTTCGTGTTTTGTGATCTCGAACCACACGGGTGAGATGTGATTTGGGAAAGCAACTTGACTGGAAAGGCAGCAAGAGGAAGAGCACCACCCATTGAGTAGGTGCTAAAATGGGCTGAGTTATAACTGGGCCTAACTGGCGCACTCCAAAGCAGTGATATTCAGTACCAGCCGTCAATGGGGGCATCAAAAAGTGCTTCAATCTTTCCTCTTTCTGAAAGTTACTTCTAACTTCATCTTCAGGAGTCTGTCTTTTATTCTGAATCTTTTAACTAAAAAACACATTTCCATGAGCAGGGTAGGACTTTTGGGGGCTGCCTGTAGTTTGTTTGTAAATATTGCTTCTTTGCATAGCTGTAGCCATTGCAGACCCTGAATGTGAAACACCCACTTGAGGTTGGATATATAGCAATATATTCTCTCTGCAGCTTGGGACCAACACCTGGTACAAGTTGCCCTAGAATAACCAAGATTTTAGGGTTGCAGTTTAATACCATCTCTAAGATGCAGGACTAGGAATCAGCTGAAAAAGGTTCTGTTCTTTGAACCTTCCTCTATACATCTGCTTCATCCACAGTGCCTAAAAGAGGAGACTTCAAATATATTAAGAGGGAAATATAATTATGTGCTGAGAGCCACTGGGTTGGTCTGACTTCTAAAGTTCCATCTTTTCTTGTGTTCTTCCCCCCCTCCCATTGTAGTGTCCTCTGACTTGGAAATGCTTTTACTTTAAAGTAAGAAAAAAACACCTAGGTCTCCGTTGTTGGTCTTTAAATAAATATTCAGCTTGCTCCTGATCCCATTATCTCCCTATACAACACTTTGCTTATCTACTTCAAATGGAATGGGAGGCATTTCATGTTTTTTACATGCTCAGCTACTAAGTCAGTTAGTATCATTAGATACAAAGGATCATTATTATGCCAGGAAATACTGCTTTTAATTAAAAGAGGTGTTAAAAAGGTATCTTGTCTTTTAAGCTGATATGCTAATCATTATGATCACAGTCTGTATTACAGAATAGTGAAAAGTTCAAGTTGTAGTGCATTATAACATTTTCAGATATTTTACTGGTGTAGTTTTACTGAAATACAGCAGATGGCTCTATTGTTAATGATTTTCATTGCATAGTTATTCATTTTATAAGATACTCATCCATATGAGTATGTGCAGTAATTTCCGTATTCAATCTCTTGCTTTTTCTTTGCAGGTAGGTGTGAAAAACAGAATTTATTGCTGCCTTACCTACATGCCCTGAGGGGCAATAATGGCAGGCTCTGAGTTCTCAGCACTGCTGAGAACCCTGAATTTGAGTGGAAGTTTGTTTCAGCTGCATATTTGAAGCATTTTGGAGAGGAAGTAATTTGGCATTGACTTTAGAAATTTTGCTGCCTCTGGCCACTTACTCCTGTCCTTGCATCAAGATTTGCTGCTCCTTCAGTTGTGCTCTTACAAATGCTTGTTATACTATGATGTAAACTGAGTTTTCAAAGTAATGAAGTTGAAAATCACTCCAGAAGAGGGGTAACTGGTTTGCTGGGGTTTTCTTTAGTTGGTTGATTATGTTCATCACCTCAGCAATCTGGTTTACAGCCTTATCTTGCATGCAGTTGTATCAGTGTAGCTGAGGAAATGGTGTGCACTCCTTAAACTGATTTTATTTTCCAATGCACGATATAAGCCTATGATACAGGGATCAGAAAATCCTAGCTGAAGGCACAGCAGAATCCAGGTGTCTCCTCTGCCAAGTAACTTTGCAAAAATTGTGTGCAGTCTTCCTTGTGCTGGTCTAAGGAATTACTGGTATCTACTGGGAACGCCAGCATGCCACACTTAGTCAGTTCGCAAGTGGGGATCCAGCTGCGGGAAGGGACACCAGCCGCCGATCGCTGGCGTGAAAGGGTACGGTGAAAGGTCAAAAAATGGGCATCTCCGCATTGGCTGGGATTTTCAAAGACGGCAGCGAGCCGTGCTGAAGGTGAGGTGGCGTGCCCCCGCGCTTCTCCGCAGTCAAAACAGGCTGCGCGGGCGGCTTGTCTGGGCGAGCGGCTGTATTGTGAACCACAGGGCTCGGCAGCGGCCGTGGAGGAGGCAACAGCAAGTAAGCGTGAGCCCAGGGAGACCTGCAGATCTCAACAGCGCGCTGGAGGAGGAGCAGGCCGGTTGTAGGAACGCTGCTGTGGACCCCTGCCTTTGTACAACATGCCTGCGCGCAAGACTTTAATGCTTGCACCTGCAAGAACGGAGGAAAAAGTGTTGCTTCACGGGGAAGTGAGATAATAATTTGCTTCTGTTTGAAGCAGTGGCTCTTGGTTCCTCCCGTCTCTGAAATGATAGCTCCAAAGTACCATGCCTGCTCTTTCCTCCTCCTCTAGCGTGGTGTGGAGGCAGGTAGGCATCCCAGTGGGGACAGGCACCCCCTTCTCTTCAACTCTTTTAACCGCAGCTGCATAGACTTGACTGCCACGCTAAACATACTGCAGAATATTTAAGAACACGTTTTTCTTGCTGTTGCCCTGCATGAGAAGAGACTGACAGCCGTCAAGGGGCAGTGAGTCAGCTAGCAGGAGCAGTTCTGGCAGCATAAGGAGGAAGTAACGGTTGGTGGCTCTGCATCAGTGCCGAAGCAGCACGTTGCCTTCGGAAAGCTGACTGCGAGAAAGCGTGCCTGAGGAGTTGGGAGTTCTTAGTCGTTGTCTATTTAAATTGTCCACCGCCGTTTCTTGAGCTTCTTGAAGCCTTCGAGGTGGGGGGGAGGTGAGTAGATGAGCTTTTTGAGGGAAACTGCCTGCATCTTTGACTTTCCCAGGCAGCTTCCAGACGCTGAGAAGAGCAAACTAGTGAGTGGTTTTCCACATCTGATGGTGCTTGTGTGAGTCAGGTTGGTTTCTGCAGGACAGACTCAAACCTATGTCTTTTTAACCTCTTGCAAGAGACAGTCTGAAGGAGCACAATTGCCTGTCTATAGCAAAAAAAAAAAAAAAAAAAATAAGTGAAAAGCAGCAAAAGATGGCTGAGGCGATGAGGTCTCTAGTGCCGATAGGCTAGAAGGATAAAATCAAAACACATAAAATGTGCAAGCAGGCTTTTTTTTATTCTTTTAATTCTTTGATACTGTTCATTCTAAAGTGAACAGAAATAATCTAGACAAATGAGGAAGGAAAGCTTTATCTCACAGCTCTCGGGAAAGCTCACTATCAGCCCGTCAAGGCTTCATCATGACTTATGAGAATGGTTCCAGTTAGCGTACGCATACCATTTGCACAGAAAGCTTTTCCAAAACCTGAAGTCACAAGTAGGTTGGCCTTGTCCTGGATCCAGAGAGAGGTTGGCTGTGGACTGTAGTATTCAGTCTTTGCCTTTGAAAGCAGAAGGTGGTTTGGAGCTCCTGGTCATTCTATTTATGAACTCTTGTCTTTCGTTTATAAAACAAGCTCGTTTTTTTCTCTCCTCTCCTCTCCTCTCCTCTCCTCTCCTCTCTTCTTCTTCTTTTTTTTTTTTTTTTTGCAAATAAGGTACCTGTAGCTGTTAAGCTGTTATTGTTTTGAGCACCGTGTTGCAAAGATGTGTTTTGAACAGAGTTACATGGTATGACTGTAAACCTGCTAGCATCTGCCCAAGTGTTAGGAATACAGTATCTGCTGTTGGATGTGGACTGCTGTGATCCAAAGCAGCAGTTCTACCAAGAAACCGTTTTATGAAAAATTTAAAGACGAGAGGAGGCCAAACTAGCAAAATTTGACTGAAAAGCTAGGGTGTGCTTTGTGTAGATGTTACTAATGTAGGAAACAAAACTACTGAATAAATAATAATTCTTGGCACTTAGATAGCACTTTACATATTCAAAATGTATACGGACATTAGCAGAATAGATCTCACAATACCCCTGTGAAGTACAAGGCAAAGATCATAACAGACAAGTCAAACTGGAATCAGAAGTTTTGGGTTCCTGACTGTCTGTAATTTCAGCTGTAATTTGACACTAACAGGTCAGTTGTTGGAGTCCAGAGCTCTTCCAAATGAAAAGGAAATCAAAGCAGGGAAGAGGCTTGGTAACAGCTGTAAAAACAGTGATTCCAATTTGTGTCTTGTTTTACACCTGTGAAATACAACTAGCTGTATTGAGTTTTGAGTGTATCTGTAAAGGGTGCGTACCCTCTACCCTGTAAATGGACAGTCAGAAATTAGGGGCGAGGTGCTGTTGTCATGTTCCCCAAGCACAGCAAATTAAAATTGCTGAATCCATTTTACAGTTGAAGGGCTGTGAAGTGGCTTTGACTGCTTTCCAGGATGACAGGTGATGTTATCGCTGGTCTGGAGGTGATTTTAGACTTATCAGCACAGGGCTGGGCACCAACCAGCAAATCCTTATTCTTCTGAACGCACAGGAAGAGGGCTTGCTCTCTGGCAGGTAGCTAAGGCCTTCTCAGGCCCAGCCTGGTGGCCATCTCCTCTCTCCTTCCAATGCAGGAGGAAACGACGTTGAGTCCAAGGACCGATGCAGGCGGCATGCTCTGCCACCTTGGCTGAGCTGTGCTCGCTGATGGGAAAAGGTGGATGTTAAGATGCAGTGTACTCTTGCCTCTTGCTACCTGTCTGCACAGAGCAAAGCACAGGGCGGGAACAGTGCTAGCAGATGGTGAAGATTAATCTCAGATTTTCCTAGGCTGTGATCATCTGGTAGTACAGTTTAGATCTAATGTGGGCATCAGCACATTTCTGAATTTCTATCAGTTCGCTCAGAGCACATGATATGTTTATGTCAGCTTTCTTCTGCCTCTTGGTAGACAGACAATACCTCATTTGTCCTAAGATCTGCCCATTCCTTAAAAAAATTTAGATGCATTTGAACTTGCAGAATTTTTACTACTTCAGCACTTTGCATCAGGCAGATGTAGCATTGTATGTAGTTTTAGGAATATAGCTGTGGTTGCTTTCTTGGACACGTAGAAGTGGTTACAGTGTAGCAGCTATATATAAGAGGCTCATCAGGACAGTAATTCTATGGAATTATATTAGTAGTTGATAACTTTTCTCTCTGCTGCAGCAGATGTCTTGCATTCTGCATAGTCTGCACTTGTTCTGCATGTGCAGAGCTTGAATTAAGATCGTGGAAAGTTCAGTGCAAGGAATGAACACAAAACACAAGCTGAAGATGTATACTGTGGAAAAGCAAGATACGAGGCAGGTCAGAACGACATGTTCTGTCTCAAAATTTTGAATGATATTATGGAATAAAAATGCTTTTGGATTAAGAATTAGGTCAAAAAATATTCTTGGCAAAATGGAAAGTCTTTAAGTATAATGGGTCTGTACAGGAACGAGTGACTTCATTTATTCTTGTACGGAGTGAGGAAAAAAAAAGAACCCAGTAATATAAAAATGCAGATAGCTGCATGTTCAGTAAGGCAGTACAAGGCTGCTCCTGTAAATGATGTAATTGCCTACAAGCTTAACAGTGATACTGCAGCTAATCACTAGAAATAATGTAGGCATGATAGATAAGGTTGGAGTTGAAAAGTTCTAATGATCCAATCACACCATCCTCAGGTCTGAATTACTGATGAAGGTCCATACGAAGAGCAGTAACACAAAAAAATATTGGGCTTGAATAAAGCAGACCTTGAAGGAATGCAAAACGAGACTTAACAATCTGTCTGGAATTCAATAATGTATGTACAGGGAATCAGAAGCGAAGGAATGGAAAGTGGTTAAGAAACACTAGGGCAGGGTCTAATGAAAAGTCTTCTCGGTAAAGTCAAAAGAGCAACAGAAGCCTGTATGGGTAAGCAGAGGACTGAAGTAATACAGAAGAGAAACAGAAATGTTGAAAAATGCAGAGAATCTGTGAGGGGAGAAAGAGAGTTAGAGGGTATACAGTAAAACCTCATTTGCTTGTGCTTTGTTAAGCTAGAAACCCAGACATGCATGCGATGCCAGGTTTTGTTATGCATTTATTTATGTGCTTACTAAGCTGTGTGCTAGCTAGCCTATATGGTCATATCTGAGGGGAGAGGGTTATTGGGGGTAGTTCGTGTTTGTCATACCGGGATGCTTGGTGACTCATTAAGTTTGATAATTTTGTGGAAAGTCTATTCTATTAGTGGTGATCTACCATAATTAGAAAACAGGAATGTAGAGCCTCTACTCAAGTCACAGAAGAAATATAGATGTAAAAAAAAAACCATTTTATGGATGTAAAATCTGTCTGTTCTTTACCTGTTTATTTGATTTTGCTTCGTCCAAAACATTTCTTGACACCCTCTCCCCTTGCCCTGGCTTACAAACAGAAACAGTGCTGTTTCCAAGCAGCTCTGCAGTAACAGGAGATTACCAAGGCAGGTCAGAAAAGGAGATGGGTGGGATTGTCTGAGATGGCAGAGCAGCTCCTGACTTGCTATCACCTTTCACCCCTCAGTTACCTTCCCTATTTTTCACGTATAAAATTGGCATTGCACGTTTCATAGGACTTTTATGAGGTCTGGTAAATTAAGGTGTAAGCGGAAATATATTCCACCGATCAGAAGGCCTTTTCCTTGCTTGTGCGCAAGGATGGGATACACTCAGTCACAATTAAAATCAGTAAACTGATCAAGAGAAAGCCTGGAAGTTTGCTGGTGGGAGCTGCTGAGTTTGACTTACTAGCACAGCCAGCCCCAATGAGATATACAACAGGGTAAGTAAGGATCATACAACATGTTACGCTTTCCTCTACACTGGCATTCAAGGAGTTGACAAGTACTCTGTGCTCCATACGGTTGTGGCTTATCATAAGGGTTTAAACCCTGAGCTGCACAGATTTCTGCTACTTGATCTGTAAGAAAGTGGCCGTTCTTTACACGTCAGCCTTCGAAACCAGTTGTAAGTGAGGAGGTTACAGTGATTAGCCCCGTACTGACAGGATAGTATACTGTTGGGAGGTATTAGCCATCTATTAACAAACTCTCCTAAATGCCTGCGTAGCGTTTTCCTTTTGCTGATTTTCAAGATCTTTGCAAAGCATGTTAATTAAGGAATATCTAAATGGTATATTTTCAATTTATGGCAACTGATGCAGAGAACTGAGAAGGCACCCCTGTTGCGTTAATTTTCCCCATGAATGAAGCCTTGTTTCTATGTTAAATAATTTGTTGGAATTTGAGTTAAAACTTTTGAAGTTTCATATCGCCTCAGACTCAGAAATCGTTGCACAGTGAGTAGTTCTAGTCAAACATGCCATCGAAATAACATGGCTTCGTAGCAAGAAACTTAGCATCTGTGAAGCTCCTGCATTGAAGGTAATGGTTTGAGAGAATATAATTTTAAAACATGGAAATATTATGTAAAATAAATAGATGTGCAGGGTACTATTTATTTCTCTGATATTTCAGGTTTTTTTTATTATGTTAGCAGCAGGTGTTAAATTCTACTAAACAAGTGAAAAATAGAAATAAATATTTAATTTACTGTATTTATCAATTATACAAAATTGACTCATGAAATATTAAAGTATCTTTTAAGAGATTGCAAGTAGGAGCAGTAGCTGAAAATACAGTCCCTTAACTTGATATAGATATGGAAATAAACTAAGCGTGATTTTAGAGTTGTAGCTCCTGGGATTTTTTTCGTTGCTTTTTAAGGTGGCAAGGCCTAGTGATCATGTTTATCTGATCTGAAATTATTTTGAAGATATATGCCCAAGATAGCAGAACATAGAATTAGACTTCTAAAGTGAAAATTGATGAATGGAAAAATACATTAGGAACGTGTGATCTTGAACATCAATGGGCAGTTTTGAAACACTGTGGACACTCATTCGAATAAACCTATTTACTCATAAGGAACAGAATAAGTGCTGTGAAAAATAAACATAACAAGAGATGGACACATGCATAAAGGAATTCCAAGCCAAGACATAAAAGTGGGGCAAAAATTACAGTCAGATGAAACAAGAAGCTAGGTTTTGAATAATCTCCTTATCCAAGAAGCTTGGTCTTAAAACATACCAAGAACAGTATAGTGATTCCCACTAATTTTTAATGGATCACATCCTAATCATGCTGACACTTTATCTCGAAGTGTTACCTCATCAAGTGCAGAAATATGGGCTGAATACCCAAGCTAACTGCTGGGTTGCGTGATACGGCAAACACATTCCCAGGATCCGCTTTACGTGTGTGTGTGTAGTCTCACTAAGCTAAACAGGGCTACTCAGATGCAAACATTTAAATTCATGTTTAGCATTTTCCTTTCCTCAAAAATACCAGTTTTTAACTGGAATTTAAAAGGTCACCTTAATAGAGTTAGTTAAACAATTCTCAAAGGAAAATACTTCTGTCAGGATGTGGCCATAGGAGATAGAAATATTCTTCAGGAATGTGTTCATTTTAGTAATGCTCCAGAAGAGGCCTCCATGGCTTTTTCTGGCTTGCCCCTGTGGTTGTTTGGAGTACATTGGGTGGGTTGCAAAGGGGCCTTGGTAGGTGCCTGAGTTAGAGCCTATCTCTCAGGCTTTCTCAGTTCCTGTAGTTCTGTGTTGCCAAAGTGCAAGCTAGGCTGCGAAGATGTTGAAAAGAAAGCAAAGCATTCCCTTCCTTTAAGCTATGTTTTGGAATTTTGGAAACACTTCTGGTTTCTATATATATATATAATTCCATTTCTGAAATGATTATTTTTAATTTCAGCATCAGTCAAGTTCTAATTTCTCACTCTGCCTACTGTATAGCTACCAACCCACAATACCTTTCCCAGGGTTGCCTGTAATAGTCTTGCTTTTGAGGAGAGTTTTCAAACACAAGGATGACAGCAAAGTCCGCAGTCTTCCTGGCAAGTCAACAGGGATCTGACATCTGATTGTCATCTGCCCCTTTGATGTTTCTCCCCCTCTAGCACTTGTGCTATAAAGAGGCTTTCCCTGCAGTGTACAGCTGCAACAGATTTCTCAAGTTGAGTTCTCAGTAAATCTAAGATGTAGAAAAACATCCTCCTTGATGATGTCAGGACCTTTTTGTAAGAAAAAGTCTCCATTTTGTCATCTTTGCAATTACACCATCAATCCCATGTCCGATTTATCAGCCTATCCCAAACATCACAGAGGTAAAGCTTTGTCGTTTATTGAGATTTGTTAATTGGTCTCCAATGGACCAAAACGGAAACCAATGACAACGTTCTGTATTCTGTGCAGCACATCTAGGTTTAAATTATGCAACACAAAATGGTGAATCTTGTATCTTCAAAAGCCTCTTTCCCACTGGTCCTGGAAAATGGACGTGTAGAGAGCTCAAAGGAAACACAGAGCTTTACACAAAAAATGGAGCTTTGAAATCAAATCCAGGCTCTTGGACGAGAATGCAGCCTGGTGGGGCATCATGCCAGGGAGGACCGCGTTCCTCCTGACCTTCAGTTCCCAGTAAGAGGAGGAGGAGTATTGTCGTGTGGAGCTCTGATAGCAAGATGCCGTATATGTGCAGCTGATAGCTGGCTGCATATGGTCAAATTGCAGTCAAGTATCGTGTTTGCAGCCTCTCTGCATGTAACCAAATTTAGCTTCAGAGTAATATGCTTGGTTACCGGTTGCAGCTTTGTTGTAGCTTCAGGGCAGACTCCTCCTGAATGGACTCTGTGTTACTGTAACTATGCCATTTCCAGCATCCGCGTTAGAATTACAGCTCATGTAGGTTTAAACTATTCATCTGCAGAGTGAACTGTAGAAATGTTCTTCTGTAGAAACAGAGCATTTGTAGGAATGCTCTGTTTCTCGAAAGTAAAACCAAAAAGCCCTAAAATAAAATAAGTAGAGTTTCTTAGTGCTTTTGAACTTCTTTTTGGTAAGTTCATTTGCAGAAACTTGCTTATATTAGGAAACAAAAGTGAATGCATGACAGAAACTTAGGAAAAAAGGAATACGTTTTTCTGCTGAAGTGCTCAAGAAATTTAGTAAAAATATGTAACTAAGGAATAAAGAGAAGCTTTGTAGGATTGAAGGGGTTCCTGTGCCTTTCACACCATTTAAGAACACTAATGCTGTAGTGGAACATGCAGAGCACTTTGCAATCTCCATATGGAAATGCTATAGATGAGAACAAAGAATTATTAATTAGTATCATTGCTCCATGTCACTAATTAAAAATAATTCAGAGGAGAGTTCCACAGTTGAAATTGTTGTCTAGTATCTGGTACATGGAAGACCAAAGCTGAGATTATTTGAGGGGAATATTTAAATGGTGGCAGGCAAAGGGAAGTTAAGAATAGAAACAGTTCAGGTTGGAAGGAGGTAACTAATATGGCATTGGAGGCATCAGTGATGCATTTTGTATTATTCATGGCCATGACTCTGATATGGCATGTAGATTTTCTGCATTTTCATTTGCTAAATTAGGTGGGACAACACATAAAGAGTAAAGTAGTCAGTGAAACGTAGAAAGGATTTAGATCATCATGGTGATACAAAGCTTGCAAACGCCTTTCCACAAAATGTGAGTTGCTACAGAACTAGTTTTATGTTAATTTACTGGTGAATAATTTAAAAAGACCTGTTTACTTTTTAATAAAAAGGAAAGATATAAATTGGCTGAGTGTTCCTAATGTTAGTTACAGCTGCCATTGAGCAGATGTTAGGGATTCTTAGTGGTATGCTAGACCAAAGTAAGTTTTATGAATAAACAAACAATCCCTTTTTACTACCAGCTCTTTCAGACTTTTTCTCTCCCAAATTCACAATAAATGGCTTTTTAAAATCTCCTCATAAATAATTACCTTTCTTGTGCCACTTTTTTGTAGGCACTTGGATTTTAATTATGATGATGAACTGTTTTAATAAAGTTGTTAAATAATTTTATCTTTTTAGGGCTGAGTCCAGTTTCCATTTCAAATCAGTGGGAATTTTCTCTTTAACTGCATTGGTTCCTGGGAATTTAATCATTTTAATTCTTGCTAATTCACGTGATACTACATTACACACTGCTTTATAAAGTCACACTGGGAGAAGCAAACAGCTTGTAACATCTTCTTGTACTTCTGAACTCTAAACGCACACACTCATCTTAGCTTGCTGGCTAAAAACTGTCTCCTGTTACTAGTAACCATTTTGTTTTAGCTCTGTCATTTTGATTGCAGTAAGTTTTAAAAGGTAGGTGGTTAAATAGAGACAATCTAATTTTTGCTCTGGGCTAATGTCTGGGGGCCTTAAAGCACTTTAGAGACGACGACTAGCAAACTGGATGTTGTGCTTCCTTGTAGACAAAGTATATGCAACACCCAGATGCACCCCGCTTTGGACTAATGTTTTCCAGTGTAAATATTTGCTAGAGATCTGTATGTGTGGTTTGATATAGAGAAAGGCCGAGTGCATATAATTCTTCTTGGCTTCAGTTATGGTTCAACATCTCTGAAAAGTAGTTGGTTTATTGAAATGCATAAATCTCTCTCTGTTGTGGAGGGGGAAGGAGGCTAGTTACAAGATTTTAAACTTTTTGAGTTTTAGTCTTATGGCATGGTCCAAGTTTACTTAATTAAGGTTAGCTATTATTTGAAAAAAGTACAGATCACATTTAAACTTTATAAAGACTTCTTTCAGATTATGTATGAGGAAAGCACAAAACACAATAGTGTGTCTCATGATCCCACTCCTGACACGAAATATCATGGATCGCTGCAGAAGATGGTAATACCAGTTTAGATATTGCAGGAAGTCGTAAGTGAAGGTGTGGATCCTGCAAGGCTTTAGGGATTAGGTCTGTCTGTGCACACAGAGTGCCTGTTTCTTTGGGATGCACCTTGGGCAGCTTTCTATGCAAAGCTACAAACTTTTGATAGATTTTCTTTTTCTGTAAGAAAGACATTAAATGTACTGTCTCAATGAATAGTGACATTTAATAACTCTCCATTAAATACCTGCGAGGATTTATACTCCTAAGACAAAGAGTTTGATACTCAAATACTTTAATTCACAGTATTTCAGTAAAAAGAACAAAATGCCAAAATACAAAATGGTAAGATATATTTAGTGTAGGTTTTTAAAGTGTAAAATCTACATATAAAATGTGGATTAAAAGATTAAAATATTGTCTTCATTCTGCCAGTGGACCAACCAGAAGTACATTTCTGTATCGATTTCAGTTATTTTACACTAAAACCTAGGCAGCTGTTTAATCAGATTGTTGGTACACCTGATTTGAGATGCTCACATGATTGCAGTCTGTCACCAGGTCAGGACGGAGGCTGTTGGCAGGTGCAGGTGGGGAAACAATGCTGCAGTGTATTAAGCACCTTTATATGGGTTGCTCTTGAGTTCTGATGGTGCTGAAGGGCCCTTTTGAGGGCCCCGAGGCAGACACTTGCTTCCTACAGAGTGTGGTTGCCGAGGCAGAGTTTTTCATTTTGCTTTTTGTTGCTTTGGGAATGTGAGGGGAGGTTGATATTGAGGCCACCCAATGAGCTAGAAACCTCCTAAAACAACGCTACAGGTAGTGGTGGGAGCATCTGTTACTAGAGTAACAGATGGTTACAAAGAATTATTAATTTCCAAGAGTTTCCAAGAGTTCTTGGACCCTCTGCCGCACGTTGCAGCCCCCATGCATGAGTTTCAGTAGTTTTGCCAGATGTCACCGTGTCAAGGTAGGGAAGGACGAAGGAAGTGCTCTGAGGGGCTCCTGGGCAGGAGAAATTGCCAGGGAGGAAGGTGCCTTTTAAAAATAATCATAATGGTGAAGGAGAGAATAACTTGTGAAATGCTTGCCAGTTTAACAACCCTGCTTTGCAATATGCTACATATGTGAGATGGAGGCCTTCCAAAGCGTTGCCCTTTTGGTAGTTATAGCGCCGGGAGAGTGCACAGCACATGCATCCAGGAGGTCCGTAGCAGAATCTCTTTGTTCCTAAGTTGACTGTACTGAAGGCTTTCAAATATCGTAAAAATTAAACTAAATACGTAACATTTTTGTAGTAATCATGATTGCTGGAACTGGAGTGTGCAGCGTTCTGTGCAAGCTCGTAGGGAGCCTGTTCTACCTCAGGTATGAAAGCAACGAGGCCACAAGGACAATTACAAGCTGATGTCTGGTGAGATCTGGCACTTTACCTTTCTTCAGGCAAAGTCAAAGGCAAGATGTTGGCCACAGTGGGCTCTTGGGAAACTCCTTTGATACTGGAAATCTCCCCAGTGCCGAAAAACTCTAGAAGCTGCCTCCGTGCCAGCTGCCTTTTTGCATGTAGGGAGCAGCAGGCGAGCATGGCCGGTGCTGGCTGTTTGTCCTGTGCACGACGAGGAGGCTGGATGCTGGACAGGTTCTGGCTGTGGCCTTAAGATGTCACTTTTAAATCTCAAAAGTTAATCTTACCCTCCTCTGCATTGGAGCCAGAACAGAATCTTAAATTGCTTTTATTTTGAAATGTTGAAAACCACTCAAAGTGACATTGAAGTGTCATGATTTTGGCTGTATTATGTATCTTTTAAAAAAAGGTATAAAATTCATAGCACCTTCTAATCTTGATGAAGTAGACTAATTTTCTAGTTGCTTTGTTCAGTGTGGAGTATCTCCAAGTGCATTTTAAGGAGCTTTTTCTTCAATTTGAATAATTTTGTTACAAGTTAATAGACAATACATAAGCATACCTGTGTTTTAGTGTTAACGTATTTGCTTCAAAGTTGCCATCAACATTAAAAAGGACAAAACTAATTCTGTTTGCTAAAACGGGGTATGCAATATGCCATGTGATGCTGTGATTCTAAGCTTGTCGTATATATTCATTATTTTCTTCCAAATCATAGTGCTATTACTGGTAGATATATCAGGGCTTTAGCTTCAGTTTGTAGTATGTCCTGTACTGGACAATATTTTGAGAGACTTAAGATATATTGATCTAAAACCAGGCGTGCCAATAAGGACCCAGCCCAGCACCAACACCTGGCTTGGTGTTGAGGACCTAAGTATCTGCACCTAATTTGGAAGGAGAGGACAACCTTTATGTTGCTCCATGATCTTTTTGTCAGCAACCTGTGCTGTCACTAGTAAAGTGATGGGAATGAAAGCCATAATTTGTTTCTCTCCACTGGACACAACATGTCCAGCATGGGCTCAGTGCTCAGCCTCCACTGCTCCCCTGCCTAGTGTCTACTCCTAGTGCTCAAAAGTGCAGGGAAGCTGTGCAGAATAATCTGTAAAAGGAAAAAAACATTTTGACTGGATCAGGTGAGGGGAAATGTGTACTTTTTTTTTCCCAGTGATTGGGAAGGAGTATGTGTTGGGATGCATGGATTTCTCTCTTCTTCTCTCCCTTTGGCCCTTTGGTGTGTCATTAGGCAAACTGCTTAACCAGTTTCAGTGACACCATCTGCAAACTGAAATAAAGTTAATATAGGTCATGCTACTGTAAAGCCCTTGGGTGTAATACATGGTACACAGTTTGAAAAAAGAAAAATTAGAATCTCAGTAAAAAGACATGAGTTTGAAAAAGGGCATAACTATGCAGGAATTCCTTAAGCTTCATTATGGTCCTGCTGGTCGCTCTTGGGAGGGTGTCCTGCTGCTTCCTCTTTGGAGAGGACAAGGCCTGGCTGTTCCTGCACTGTATAGTTGTCTAAACCACTCCTGCACCTGTGTATGTCCCAGCACTGCTTGGACCTGGCGATTTGAGCAGGGCTGGGAAACATGTTTCCTCCTGTGCTTGAGTGTAATTTGAAGCCTAAAGCCAAGAGCTACCACTAACTGGGATTTCAGCTGGGGCCTCTGAGACGGGACCGCATGTCAGTTATTTAATCATCTCTTTCACCATACACAATATGCACTGGCTTGGAAAAAATGCTCTAAAAATAAAAAGAGCTGGTGCTGTAGAGTGCAGTGACAGAAGGTGGTATGGATCTTTCTTTTGAACCTTCTAAAGGAGCCTTTTAGATGAACACCCAAGAAACTAATACTAATTAAGTAATAGTAGCCTATGGAGACCTGTGGTAGACACTATAATAGTGCATTTGCAAGCTATGCATAATTCAGCAATGATGAATTCTTTCAGACATCATCTGCAGGGAATTTTGCATAAGTATGGACTTAATAATTTGTCCCTTTGTGTGCGTACATAAGTGCTCCTAAGGGCATCATTTGGCCTGCAGAATGCCTATTACTGGAGATGGCATACAAGAAAGGAAGCATCCCCTTTGAGTCCTGAAACCGGGGCTAATATGATAGAATGGGTCATTAGAAAGGTCTTATTTGTAAGTAGACATTAAACATGGAGCCCCATGATATGTTCTTTTTTTTTATTATTATTATTAATTCATGGAGTCACTTTTCAAAAAAGAAATACAAAATATCCAGTTCACAAAAGACCAAGCTATAAGCTAGGGTTTTCAAGAATGGTAGCTTAGACACATGCACATGAAAACACCTGCAGGCAACTAAACGCATCTATGGCAGCATAGCCACGTGTGATGCAGTTAAAGCTACTCAGTGAGTTACTGCTTAACTGACTCGCCACAGCTGCATATTCTCTTGTCCATCTCAATGACAAAGTTAGGCTAGCAGGAAATATATTTTACCTTGCAACTGGAATAGGATTAGGGCATGTAAGTGGACAATTGCAGTGACTCAGCTGACAGGAATTAGCTTTTTATATCTTTTATGTCTTGCTCTGCCTTTCATTTTTAGAGGACTGATAACCTAATAGCTCCTAGTCAGGCTAATTGTGTGTGAATCTTAAGACTCTAATTTTAGGTGCTCTTAAAATAATAAAAAAAGATGTCTTCCTCTTGGAACTGTATGCAGAGTTGATGATAATATATATATTTTTGTCATTGCTACAATGTCAGCAGAAACAGTAGTGGGTTAGGAAGATCCCCTCAGCAGCATGTCTTTTTCCCGCTGGTGCTAGAAGGTCTTGTAAAGGCATATATTCACACTGTGCGGCCAAACACTTCTACCTGACTGGCAGCAACCAAGATACATCTGCGTTTGTTGCAAGTACTTACAAAGTAGTGTGGCATAATTGTCCCTCTGCTTCTCTGAACTATTGTTTAAATTGCCAAATGCATCTTTGTTCTTTATTAAGAGTAAGGCAACAGCACAGAGTCTGCAGTTATCAGGAGATAATCATTCCCCAAGGGCATTTGAGGCACTTCACAACCAAAAGGTTGTGATTACTCTACAATTGCTGTGCTGCTTATTATTCCTTATTGCTTAATTATGGAACCATAATATGTTTCTTGAATGCTGTCATCTAACTAATGTTCTCCAGTTCTGGTATGCCGACTGATTCTGTTTTATGTGGCCTGGGAACGTTTGTGGTGTTTCAAAATGATGTGGTGGATAGCAGTGGTATGGGCCAGTAGTGGCAGCTCTGTTCTGGCCCTCGGGAGAGCGGGACGTTAATTTTCCTGCATTGCTGCATGCTTGCAGAGAGGCCTTGGGCAAGCCGCTGGCTTCTGCATACCTCGCTTCTACACATCCGCTCAGCTGCTGCTGTAACTAATGCTGTATAAGCACCTAAAACAGACATAATATAGTGGAGTTCATCTTAACCTCTAGGTACTGACTCAGAGAACAAGCTAGAACATATCCTACCTAATTTCACAAGACACATGACTGCAGCCCAAGTGGCCTGGCTGTCAACAGGGCTGGGAACTCGGTTTCTTTTGATGGCTTGTGGTACTGTTCAAATATCTTAAGGCTTATTCAGATTTCCATCTCTGATTAAATCAGGCTGATGCATTTGTGCTTCGTAGGCTTGAGTGCTGTAATGTATCACGTGCAGGTGGTTTAGTACGTTTGCAACAAGCCCGCTGAAACAGGTGGCTAGCGCTGCTGTGTTTCAAAAAGGCCTTGATGTCTGCGTTTGTTACGGATTCAGTAAGTCATACTAAGTTCCCTGGGAAAACAATGTTTTATTGTGGTTTCACACTGGGAGAATCTTGCATTTTTCTTTGGCCTTTTCCAGGCTTACTAGTCCTAGAAATCTACCTTGACATATCTTTTTTTTTTTTTTTTTTTTTTTTTTTTTTTTTTAGTTTTTGTTTTGTTTTGTTTTTAAGTCTGTGACTTAGTATTTCTTTGAATCATGTAACTTATCCTAAAGGAAGGAAAAACCCATGCAGGATATATTTTAACATTAGCCTAGTTTTATGTAAATATTCATTTATAAGAAGATGATGGGAGGATAGGTGATAAATTTCAGGTTCTAAACCATCACCAGTATTTTCAGAGGAAATTTGCTGAATTTCTTTCTTTAAGTTTCTGTTTAAGCAAACAAGAATAAGAAATAGAATTGATGAAACTCTGTTGCTGTTACGAGGTTGGCGTAAATTCTTCTTAATGACGTGCTTTTAAAAGCAGCGGTTGGTTTTTTTAAATCCCTCTTTCCGTTAGGGAGATACAGACATTTATAATTCCTCACATCACAGTGCTCTCTGCTAGCGTACGTCTTCCGCGCTCTGCAAGGCTCTGTATGGAGTCCTGCTAGCCGGCTCGTGCGTCATAAATAGAATTTGTTCAGGAAATAAAAATGCATTGTTTCCATTGTTGGAGGATGCTACTAAATTGGCTGTATGTTTGCCTAATAATCACATCTAAAGCTGATTATTCTAGTAATAACCTTAAGATATTATTTAAAAATAAATATATAAGCGCAGTACTTTTGTACTAATACTAGTTTTTAATCTCTTCTTGTTTCTATGAAGTCTGAATGAGATTTTCAAAATTGAATAATAATTTGATCCGTTAATCTTTTGAAGCTAGTAATTTTATTTTCCCCTCTTTGCAGTCTCTGAGGCTCGCAAATGAATAGAGCTTCATTACTGGAGTCTGCATTTAATAACCATTATCCATTATCTTGTAATTAAGACTCCCTGTAACGAATCATGAGGACAATGCAAAAATACATAGTACATTTCTTTAATGAACTGGAAAATGTTCATCTTGTTCTATTTAGTAATGAGTTGCTGAATAGTCGTTAAATTCACTGGAGAATAGAGCTAGATGGATTTTGAAGACTATCTTGAGTTTGTGGCTAATCTATTAGAATTAAAATTTCATCTTCTATTTTTATCAACAGCTGATTAGAAGTCATTCTGTTTGACCAAATTGATTAGAAGACCATATACAAGGGCAGCTGTTGTTTAATGAAAGTTTTTAATGAAACTGTACCATAGAGACTTGTAATTATAAGACTTATAAAAGCTTTGACTTACCTTACACTAGGAAAAGAAAGAAAAGTAATGCACTGAAGGACTTTAAGCACTACATTTCAAAAGGGAAATTAGAAATACAATTTTGCAATGTTAAAGTTTCGCTTCCGCTACTATTTGTTTTAACGTGACTATCGAATGTCCATAGTGCGTCTCGGAAAGGGAGTAGCTCCAAAGTAGTAACTCAGCTGTCTATCATATGTGCATAGTTCTTTTGCAAATCTTGGTAACTCGAAATTGCCTCTTTTTCATATTGTACCTTCTCTGGGGTTAGATCTTCATTTGTGAGTAGTCATTTCTATTTAGATTGGGAATTGTCATAGGATGGTGCAACTTAAACACCAGTAGGCTGAGTTACTACCTAGATGGAAGCCTGCAGAGCAAACCTGGCTGTTACAAGGCATGGTGTTAGTGATACAGTTGGATTACACTTAAATTACAGGACCCAGAAGCATGCCTGGCTTTGTCCCAGCTTCCCATCAGGCGGAGACCTAGCTGCGTGCCAGCCTTCGTCAGAGAGACAGGGCTCCGGAGCATGCCGCAGCACACACGCTAGATGTAGCCACGCAACTCTTTGCCTTTGAGCCAGGAGTGAAACTTCTCTTTCTTACTCTAAAGGATGTTGTAGAGGCGTCATCATTCAAAGAAGAGAAAAAACGGACCCTACGCCAAATCTGAAATGGAAGCAGATGCAGTTCCAGTTGACTGTAGTGGATGGTGCACTATTGCACTGCATTATCCCTCTTCTCCTCCCAGTTAATTTTGATAATTAGTGATCGCACAGCACACCTTTTCCAAAAAGTAGGTTCCTGAGGATGAAGTATGCCCTAATGCAATTAGAGAAGTTTTGCCATTGTATTATGTCAGTGCAGGATCAGACACCACAAACCGTTTTTGGAAGGGAGTTTCTTAGATTTTTATAAATGGAATATTGTGTTGCAGGATTCATTTTAAGCCAACACAGAACAGCAAGTGTGTATAAGACCACTACATGCGAATTCAGGACATCATAACAGTAGGACAGGACAGTAGTGTACACAAATGAGAAATCAGAATTAAAATGAGCTAACACTAACTCCGCTTCTTTAAATAGCATAGTTGCCTTTGACCTTGTTTTTGCATTGTATCAGTCCATGGCTTTAAATACAGTAAAATAATGGAGCTTTTCCTCTGTTTACAATATCATACAGCTGATTTCATAAACACATGCGGGATTTCTTTCTTTTCAGTTTAAAAAGATGTGGGAGATAGGTTTCCTAACTGTCAAATATGAGACTAAATGGATGCAAAGTTAAATTAAAAACCTGATGAAAATTGTTTTTATTCAAAAAGGTCCTTGTGGTAATATTAAAATATTGATTTACATGCAAACATTTTTCAGAGAAAAACATCTGTCTTATTGTGATTAATTCTTATTAATGTATATGTTTGCATGTATATGTGTGTGTGTGTGTGTGTGTATATATATATACACACACACACATACACATATATTTATTTGTATGTAATTGCTCTGAAATGTGATGTTTTAGTCTCAGCCACAGTAGCGTTATTATCAGCATTACAGGAGCAGGTAAAGGAAAGCTTCAAAACTATTGTAAGTTGTAAGGACATACTTGGAGGGCATGAAGTATATATGTGCAGAATTGTTGTTATTCTGAAAGAACCATAAAGCTTTTTGCTTCCTTTAAGGGTCTGATTTTATAAAGACATCTACAGGAAAAGAAGTTGAAAATGCTACTCTTCCAGTAGGAGTAATCATGATGCGAGCCATTAGGGATTTCTACTGGCAAACTGGCAACAAGGTAATTCTTGCTACCTTTCTAAAGATCAACCAAGGGCGTTTATTCAGAAGGAGACAAGACTAACAGCTTCAAAATACAGAGCATATAAATCTGTCTGTTACCTTCTGTGATAATATGAGCAATAGGTGATGGAACGTCTCTCTTACATTCCTCTTTTCATTTGCTAATAATTTTATAGTTTTCAAAGAAAACCACCAAGAAGCCTTTTTGTCCTTCCTCCTGTGAATAGCTGTGGCCTCATTCCCTAAAAGCACGTGCAATCTTAATTCGTCCTCTGCTGTATTTCTTTTTGAATATTTTTTCACCATTTAAGGTGTTTAAATGGTCATCTCAATCGATGGTAATTTGAAGTTGGTAGTGATTGGCATAGCTCCACAATCTTCCATGGAGCTATACAAGTTTGGAGCTATTGCCAAATGTACGTGGCTGTGTTTTCTGACTACCCAAGGGATAAATTCTGCTTTTTTTTTTTCTCCTTGGCTTCCTGGTCAGGAGCGAAGCAGAACTGGTGGGATTCAGCTGCCTGGGAGCAGGACAGGGGTAGCGTTACATCCTGGAACACCCCCTGTGTCCGTCAGGTCACTGTCACGCGGTGTCAGTGTGCAGTAGTGAGGAGCTTATGGCATATGATGGGCTGCCTGTGTGTACATCCATGCAGCGGAGTAGGAAGAAAGGAGGAAGTTATCCGAGGAAACCTTAAGCCCCCTTTACACCTCCTGCGTCCCTGGACAACTGGGAACCATCATTTAGACCCAGTGCAGGTTTTTGGCAGTGGTCTCTCTCCGTGCCTGTGCCCTGGGGGAAGGAGAACATGTCATTAACTAAGATGCTGCCCCAGTTTCTGGGGACCTCTCCAGCTGGCCCTTCTGCAGGCGACCATTGGCGACCTGATGTTAGGGCATGGTATGAGCAGTGGGGTGGAGTATGAGCTGGCTTTGGTGGGTGCTGAGGCTTGTGGAGCATGTGACAGCAGGTGGGACGTGCCTCCATCTGCTTTCCGCGGTAGTCTAGGTGAGGCCAGAGTCAACCCCTGGGCCGTTTCCCACTCCTCCCTTCCCCAGCCTGCATCTGCTTGTGCTGCACGACAGCTCCAGAAGCTCCCGTGGACTTGCTTGTGCAGGATCAGCATCGCTGGAGACCTTGGGAAGGTCGCTCAGACCAGGTGCCTCCGCTCAGCCCGTGTGTGGGCTATACGAGCTGTGCACCAAAGGTGAGGCTTTGCTGCATTAACACAGTCTTTGTAGATATAATTGGTAATAAATGTTGAATTTACCTTTTGCTTTAAAAGAACGCATTCATGGTATAAAATGTGTTATTAAGAATGAGTGCTTATGTCTGTGTGGATGTGTGTGAGCGAATTAGATGTAAACTGACTTTATATGCTTTTATTAACTGAGGACAATATTATCAGTGACAAGAGATTTCTAAACGGTTTCTTTAACAAACTAATTTTGCTGCTGTAGAGATGCTTTCTAGCAAGACGTTGGCTGGGAAAAACAGGTTAATGCAGAAATTAAACTTCTTCGAGGAAAGGAACTAGTTGCAGAGTAACATTTATTGAATGATAAGCTGTGGTGGTGATATGAAAAGTGTGCAATATAATGGGAAATAATCTTTTCCTGTCATTATTGAAGGGCATACATAAATTGGTTTTTCTGTTGGGAAAACCCCCAATCCAGAAAAACTTATTACTTTTAATAATATAAGGTGAAGAGAAAATTCTTGAGAAGATGAACTTATTAAGCAAAATAATGAAATGCTGTGAAACAGCAGGAAAGTGGTAGCCGGACTTTATACTGCTCCTGAATTAAATCCCCCTGCCCCCGCCTTTTTGCGTTTTCATGGTAGTCAGATGTGCCATTTGGAAAGCTGGTATATGGAAGAGAGGAGAAGCTTGTCTTTGTCAGCTTTTTTTGCAAAGAAAAGAGCTTTCAGAATTTGCCTAAAGGAGAAGAAGTTCTGCATGGTGTTTTTTATTATTTTATTAACAGAGTTTTACTTGGTTTTGCTACAAATTATCTTAAAGAGCTGTAATATTTGCAGGAAGGAATATAAATGTGAATTTGATTAGAATTTCTCTTCCTGAGGGAGAGCACATTCATACTATTTTCATTATTGTCTAGAAGATGCTTTTCCAGTTGCTGTGGTTTAAATTCCTTTCGGAAATCTGGTGTTAACAGATGCATACATACACTGACACGTCCATCCATTGACATAAACACAGTCTTTGTGTTTTGATTTTATCAAGCTCTTCCTGTTATTATTTTTATAATCTTATTGGAAATATACTGTTACCAGAATGCTTCAGTGTGAGAGAAGGATTTATTCTATGTTTGTTTTTCCTGAAATCACTATAAAAATTACCATACATATTTAAATGACAGATACTTTTTGAATCTGCTAAAATAAAATATCTATAAGATACAAAGGCAGTGAGGTTTCAGGAGTGTATGCACAGAAATCAGAATGATAATTCTCGCAGAAGGAGGCTAAAGGGAAAGGACTACCCAAGATAAAGATTTATGGTGGAGGGAAATATAAAAAGAATCGCTGTGTGCTGCTACACAGATGGTTCAGATTTTCCTGATATTTGATGCAGACACACTTGTTGCCAATTCTTGTTTTCCAAGGATTGATTAAACGGCTGCACGCAATGTTTAAACAGGCATTTGGTAGCTCGGTGTCACAAGCTCTGTCTCAGGAGGAGAGGTGTTTAAATGGCACGTGATTGGCATTAGCGGGGTACCTGTCAAGTCAGGTTCATTGCTGGTTCTGCACGGGAGGCTGGATCACAGGTATTCCTGGCGTGTGTGTCCTGACGTACATGGCACTTCACCTCACCAAATATGACACCCATCTCTTATGAAGGGACTGAAAGTAGATCCAGCAGGTGGTAGGAGAGAAGTTTTGCCATTCTTGAGAAGCACAAAACTTTACATTTTTGGTGAAGTCAGACCCAGTGCAGTTCCTACCTGGAAAATAGTTCACAAGGTCAGCAAATGTACCATTTGGGTTTATGAATTTTAGTGAAAAATTAAAGCATTAAATAGATTTGCATTTACAGCCCCAATCGTGTATAACTATGGTGCACAGGCTTTTTATAAAGTGCAATCATCTCTCACTGCTCACCACATGAGTCCACTCACATCTCTTGATTTATTGCAGCATCTCTGATGTTATATAATTGCATGTATGTTTGTTGTTGTAAATTTGAAACTGAATTGCAACATGAGCAGTAGATAGTACTCAGATATTCAAGGTTCTGCCTAAATCCCTTGGCCTGGTATTTGCTATTGGCAAAGTCTTCTCTTGGACCTTGAAACCAGCTCCTGATGCTTAATGAAATGGGGTCTAAAGTGTTACTTCCCCACTTGCTGTTGCTCACGACAGCAGGGAGCTGGGAGAGAATGGGTAATTCAGAACGGCACAGGATGAAAATTTTGCCTTTTGCAGTGCTGACAGAGGCTAGATGGCTCTTAGCACTAGTCCAGGCTTTACAGGGTTTATAGTCAGATACTTACTCAGAATAGAATTTGTTATATACATCGTGAACATTTTTAGGCTGCAGGTGCACAAATGTTGGCTGTTTTTCTAGGGATGATAATTACTGAAAATAAATGTATTCCTCTTTTTTTTTTTTTTTTTTTTTTTTTTTTTTTTTTAACTAAAGGTTGGATTTAAACCTGCTGGGGGCATCCGGACAGCAAAAGAAGCTATTACTTGGCTTATGCTAGTGAAGGAGGAGCTAGGAGTGGAGTGGCTAAAACCAGAGCTCTTCCGCCTGGGTGCCAGTAGTTTGTTGGAAGATATTGAGAAACAGGTCAGTTATTAACAATTTTCAGCTTGATGGAGAGAAAAAGTTATCTTTCTGCATGTGCTGGCTTACTGTTTTTGTGGAATATATTTTTTGTCCTGTTTGAAAGATAATGGAACATATATCTAATTTGTTATTGATGACAAGTTCACTTCCAGCTCAGTGTTTCTTTAAATTTGGCCTGGCATTAGAGAGAGGCATCCGGGACTCTGGTGTTGCAGGCAGCTTGCAGTTGCCTGGGCCCCGCTGACATGCAGTGGGCGAAGAGGCTCGACTGGTATATACACAGGGTCTTTCGCAAAGGGATGGCAGCGTACTCACCTGTACTCCTAGCTGCTGGCACTTCAGCTGACCCTCAGAATGCCTTGCAGACCCTCCACATTACTGTGCTGCAACTGTTCACCATGTATTTCCTTCTATGCTGCGGAGAAAATCATATCTCACTCTACATGTGGTACTGCTGGTAAAGAAGTTTTACATACTGACTGTTTCCTGGGGAAAGAAAAGCAATTGCATCTCTTAAAGCCTTATTTTTCTAATTGCTTTTGTTTTTGTGAGTCAGGTCACAGCGTTACCTGGCAGACAAATAGCATATGAATTGCAATTGCAGTGGCAACCCAATAGGAAGAACGGTTTTGACCTATGTATCTGTGACCTACCTCACTGGGATCTATCCCTGAAGGATACAGCAGAGTTGAGCACATCGTAGTGTCATGAGAAGTACTAAACCGTTAGAGCCGCTGAACTTCACTCCCGTGTTCGTTAGGCCAAGGAGATTAGATGGTGTTAGCTCCAAGCAAGGAAAAGGTGTACGAGTCCTTGTACTGTTGCTGCTGGTGGGAGGACACAAGATGTAAGGTGTTTTGGGGGGGAGAAAAAAAGCATCAGTCTGTTCCCTTTCCTTGCCTTCCCTAGCATCTGAAAGACTGGCACATCTTAAGAAATACAAAACAGCTGGAAGATGTCAGGTGGATATTCATGACTGTTGAAACTCCCCGTTTCCCTCTTGCAATGAGAGCAATAACCGGCTTGGTTCGCTGCTGAGCTGTCTCTGCCTCGCTCTGGACCTGAAACCATATCCCTGGTCGTGACCAGGCAGTTCGAGATTTCCTGTCGCCACTGCCATCGCCGCTCAGTCTTGCAAGACAGCCAGCGCGTGTGGCTCTACTTGTTCTGGTTTCTGAGGGGTACGATGCTGTTACCTGCTGAGGATTGCACTGAGCCCCCAGTCGTGATCAAAGCTCTGCAGTACTGGGGCATCTGAAAACGTGGAAGATGATAACATGCCCCAGTCAAGCATGTTTATACCAAAACAGAGAAAATGAGGAGATCCCTCAAATCAGCAGAGTTAAAAGAATGGTTTGAAAGGAACCATATAAAAGCATAAACTGTATTGGATACTTTGAATATTAGAAATAAGACTGAAATCATCAAAATCAGATTACAGTGAGAGTAAAGAGCTGTCTTCTACCTGGCTCTTTTTGAAAGCTTAGTTAAAAGCAGTAAGAATCCTGTTGCTTCAAGCAAAGCGACAAAACCCCTCAGTTCAGGCCCTATGAACAAGAATGAAAAGGTATACTGAATTATTTTTATATGTGTACACATGCATACACAAATAGATATGTCATATTTATCTGACAAACCTTTAAGTTGTTACTTTCTTAATGCTTCTAAATTTATAGTCATATATAAGTCCGTCATAATTTTTCTTTTTTCTTGCAGATTTTCCACCATGTGACTGGCAATTACCCGGTTTACCATGACCTGCCAATGGCTTAGGCACAAAATCAACTCAAGATTACTTTTTATAAAAAAGATCTTTCAGAAAATAACACCCAGAAATCTTCTGACAACCAAGTGCATATGATAGAATTAAAGGGCTAATTCTCCCTTCTTCATATTTTATAGTATTTAAAAATATGCTCAAGTCTGCCAGTTGTGCTTGATCCAAAAGTAGAAAAAATGGTAATTCTGAAATAGTTAAATAGTTAATACATACAGATTTGCAAAGTTAATCTTGCAAAGTCTTTCTCAGACCAGCCTGAAGGGCTTATTAATGGCAACACTGAAATACTATGAAAAAGATTTAAGTGGCCTGGTAACACTTTGCAGTTGCAGAATATGAAATATCTCTGGAATGTTTCAGATTGCTAATTAAGAGCTACAGCTCTTGGAACAGCTTTCCATTCACTTCAGACTAAATCTTCTGCCACAGATATGTTGCACTATTAATGGTTATGTTGATTCAGTTTCAAGCATTGTAACCTGAAAAAATGAAACTTGACTATTACTTTCTCTTATAAAATGTCTTTGTAGCAAAAACCACCTTTTTTTTGGTATTTCTTTTTCCCAAACCTGGGCACAGACATCCATATTTAGACCCTTGAATAAAGGTGGCTTGATTTCTAGAACAGCTGAGTACCCACAGTTGCTCCTGAAGTTAATGGGAGCTCTGGGTGATCAGAACAACTGAAAATCAAGCAACCTCTATATAGGTGCCTAACTATGCATTCAGAGCCCTATTTTTAGGCATTTCACTCTTCAAATTTTAGTCTAACTTTCTTGGAAGCTCCCATTCCTGTCTCCACTCATTTTTAAACACGCTCATCTAAATCTTTCCATTTTAATATAGGGGTTTTTGACTGTCAGTTTGCAGGCGTCGCTGCTATACTGGCTGAACTTCAGCTTTGCCATCTAAAACCAGCTCTAATTTAAAAGGTGAGCTGAACTGTGTCCTACACAGGGTTCGCCCTGTTCTTTTACACCTTTAATGTAAGAAGTACTTTCCTCAGCGTGCATTAATAATACCTGAATCATTAACACCTTTTGATTATCAGACTGCAGCTAGTAGATTCATTATTTCAGAACTGTATTCTACTCACTAACCAGAGTTGTACTAAAAACTTAATTATCTTATCATCATGACTAGTCTCACTGACTTAAGTAGGTCTCATTAGGGAAGTAAGAGGAGAAGGATTTTGCTGTAAATCAAGCTACAAGGTACATTTATTACAAAGTGATCCTTGCTTCATAAAGATAATAATTCAGTTATTTATCTGGTTAAACCACCTGAATTGCTAGTGCTGTGCAAAACTGGACAGATAGGAAAGCTGAAATGGGAAAAGAAATTAGAGAATAGAGCATATACAGAAAATGTAATCCTATATGCAATGCTTGGTACTAAAAATATGCTTTAATTTCCTGGCAAGTAGTTCATACAAGGCTTTTTGGCTTTTTCTAGTTTAGGTCTCAATATACAAAATTAGGGCTCAGTAGACTAAGCTGTGACAATATTTTCACACATTTGGTTTTATGGAAGGTGGCCCTTTTTGCCACACATTTTCTTTCTGATTTCACTGCAGGTTTCTTGAAGGAAAAATCCAGTGCTTACTTGCCTATTTAGGCTAAAATTCTACTTCTGAAATTTTCAAAATAGAGAACCTATTATATGAAGTCACCTCACATATTTTGCATATCGAGTTGACCCTCTGCCATAACATCTCAGTAAGTTCCTACTGAGTTTTGCTACTGTTTAGTTCTAGCCGTATAAATGTCTAGAGTGTCTTTAATGCTTTGCTGTAAGAGGTTTACCTCACTTGCAAAGTTGATTTTTTGTGCATTCAGTTTCCCGATTCTGTAGGCAATGTGTCTGGGAAAGGTTGTGGTTTCATTGGTTGTCTTTTGGACATTTTGTGAGAATCTAGAAGCTATTTTAGAGTTGCTTCAGTCTCTCTATTTAGGTTCTTAAAATTAATGAAGGTCCAGCTTTGCCACCTTAACTATTTAACATGAGTACCTCTACTTGAGAACCAGCTTCACCAGTTTTGTGGGAGCTACGTGTGGACTGATGAATTGTGTATATTTCTGGTGAAGCCCCCCTCATTTTGATGTGCACCTGTGCTTTGCTGGTTGGTTTGCTTCTGTACCAGACTTCAGGAACAGACTTGCTTTGCAGTGTGATAGATTAAGCTAGGTTTACAAGATGCACAGCCCTTCCAAAAAGTCTTAAGATTTCCACTTCCCTTTTTAGTAAATGTTACAAACACACCAATTATAAATACTGTGCAACTCCAGGTCAGCCAGTGCTTTGGAAGAAGTTGGACTCCTAGGAAAAGAACCTCCCCACATTTTAGGCACTGATGTGTTGAAATCTGTGATTTTTTTTTGAAGAAAGTTTCAAAGTAAAGCTGATTCAAAGGTGTTTTTTTTTCTTTTTTTTTTTTTTTTTTTTTGATTTGGTTTGGTTTAGTTTGGAGTCGGTCTTTTTTTTTGAGGAATAAGCAGACCACTCAGTGTTATGTTATAAGCAGTGAGGTCCTTGACATGGACCCCAGTCTGATCCAGTCGCTCATCCCTCAGTCCTCTGACAGAAGATAACATAGGGGAGCAGCAAGGGCAGGTGCCAGCAGTCATCCCAGGAACAGCCAGGGGATGAACCAAGGAAAGTCTGGGGAGCCCCATTGGTGCAGCAGGAGGCATGGCCAGATGTGGGGCTAGAGAAAAGCTCCAGCGCACCTCCCTAAGGGCCATCCAGGGGATGAGGTGCCCCAGCACAGGTCCGGTGTCCATCCAAGAGGTGGAGTCAGACATGGGGTGGGAGCCCAGCACCGCTGGGGCATTGTGGGGCTGGGACTGATGATCCCACACTGAAATGGGGTGAAATGGGGAAGAGAATCAAGTAAAAACTGCAAATCTAGAATATTCTTTAACAACTTATTTAGAAGAGGAGGGAATTGGAGAAAGGTTCAGCTTCTATTTTCATGGCTTGTAGGAAACAAAAAGGTATTAAATAGTAATTATATATATGAGCTGGAGCAAGTAATACTTTGATATCTTTATTTCATCAGTATTACAAGTTCATTCATTCATTCCCTTTCTGAATCAGAGAACACACATTATATACTATAGCACATGCTACTGAGACAGAAAAAATGATCTGCTTTTAACTTTATTTTGCTCAGTTGGAACTGTGGCTCTTTGCCTCCCCTGGGAAAAATGCAGCAAGTTGTATCCAAATCTTGGTGAGCTTTTGCTGAAATTACCAGTGCTGACATCTGGATGATATATAAAGTGTGTAGTAGGAGTAGAAGGAAGGAACTAATTAGATTCAACCTGCCCAGGAGAGAAAGACAGAGAAATGTCCATCTGGTCAGTTCTTATTTATTAGGGCAGCCAAGGAGAAGAATATTCTTACTACGCAAAGACACAGTAGATAAAATTACCAACTGGACATATTAAAATCCTCAAGAGTCTGAACTGTGCTAATTTAAACTGTGATGAGGTTGTTCAGAAAATAGAAATTAGAATAGAAAAAAAGTATTGAAAAAGGTTGCAGACTGTACTCCCTAAAGGCAAGAGTAAGCAAGCAAATGATGGGTGATCATCAAATCTAAACCAATTTTATTGCAGAGACCCTATCATCTCTGTTGTAGACGATTTACAGATCCTTCCCTTTCTGTGAAGACCTGCAGTGACTGCTTACTGAGAAAAAGTGTTACAAAGTTGTCTTAATATCTTTAATGATATTTAAGATTGATGCAAGAAGGAGTACCAACAAGATGCTCCAACCATTCTTAATGAATCTAGTGATTTTAAGGGGCTCTGTTTTGAGCACTGGGGACATCTTGTGGATTTTTAATTCTCAGAAATTGCAGAAAAAGCTCAAATTCTGGAAGCCAAGCTTTCCTGAGGCATAGCAGTTTCAGATCTCCAAGATTACAGGGGGCGTTTGAAACCACTGAATTGTAAGAGCATCAATTTAAAGTTACTTCCTTAGTTGAGATTAAAACAAAGAACTCCTCTAAAAAAGAGAATGGAGCTTTGCAGGCTCAGCTGGGAGAGAGTAACGTAGTTTTCAAATGGTACAATGCTGTGTAAAACAAAAACCAAAATGCACAATGGCTTCCCTAAAAAAGAAAAAAAAAGGAGAGAAAACTCTATAAACTCATTTTTTCCACTTGATTAATGGCACAAGATCTATTTTTATTCAAAAATTCAAACAAATTACCACCTGCTTACTGTTTGTATCTAGCAAATGAGCAAGCAACGCACAAAGAACTTTAGTTATGGCTAGTGTGCAGATCAGGACTGACAAGTCGGCTCATGGTCGCCAGGGCAGCTATGTAAGTGGAAGGCACAAAACCTGTCTTTAGCGATTACTGGTCCATCGAAAATATTTTTTTTTCTCTAACACTCAGAACTTAGTGACCATCTTCTGAGGAGGAGCTAGGAGATGCATGTTCTCCATTTTCTCCTTAATTAAGTATAAGTTGACTAAGGCTGTTATCTTCATTCCTAGGGGAGCCAAAACCTTCAGCTAGCATCATGTGAGGTTGGCTGAAAGTTGGCCATCTCCTCGCTGGCTGGTTTCTGCAGCATTCAGCAGTATTAGGCTTTCATCAAAGCCCAGGCACCATCTGACCTACAGTATGATTTCTTGCTCTAACTTATTTAAGGGCCTGAACTGAACTAGAACGAAGAATGAATATTCAGGCTTGGAGCAAGACGTGCTTTGTATTTGGGTTGGCGCAAATCTGCCCGGCTCCAAACATGTAAATGCAATCACCCCATCTTATGACAGCGGTTGTACCCAGGCGTCTGGATGGTTAGTGACAGGGCGAGGGAGGTAAATAAAAACCTGAGGGGTAAAAAGAGAAGTTGCGAGATGTGAGCAACATACATGATTGCCGCCACTGTTACTGCTTCATAGAAGTGTAATCTTTTGTGATCTCTTTGGAACAGGAACAGGAGGTAAATAATAAAACACAAGGGAGGGAAAAAAATAAATGTAGTGTATGAGTGCATGTTAAAACAGATGTCAGATTAAAAATGACTGAGAAGGAAATTCTACTGTAGGGGAAAGCTGCTTTTTCCTTCAACATTTTATATTCCACCTTCATTAGGCAGAAAGTAAAAGCTGCAAAGGAAAAGGGGAACTTTTGTTTCCTTCTGGATGCTAAGAGAAGCCTAATGTGAGCACAGGGGGGATTGCTGTGGCGCGCGGGGCTGGAGCAAGTCTCAGGGTGAATCCCAGAGGCAGCAGGGATGTTAAACAGCTGCACTGAGTGTGTTGAGCTCTGGGACTTGGAGCTTTAAACCTGCAGCACAGCATATCCAGGTAGTTTCATCCTCTCCATCCTCCTTTCAGTCTCCACAGGGCTCATCGGTCCTCTAATGTTTTTAAAAAATAAACCCTACAATCTGGTAGGATCACATTATCCACTAATGCCCCTCTAACCACAGATCTAGGCACTAGGGACATCATTCTCATTTCTTCAATACTTTTAAACGGACTATTTCAGTGTTTGATGACAGCAGAAGTGGGGAACATCTACACAAACAGGTATTTTTTTCCCCTTCATGGCAGTCAGACCACACTGATCTTTGGAGATGGCAACTATCCAGAAAAATACTGTTTCTAGTCTGTAAAACAGCGTCACCTGAGTCTCTTCTTTTGTTGTGGCTCATAATGATTCTTCAAAATTCATACTCTGAAAAATGACCAGGCTAGCATTTGCTTAAAAGTCAAGAAGCTTTAAATAAACGCCTCAAAGACATGCCAGTGCTGTACCGTGAACAACTACGCTTTTTGTAGTGCTAGCATGGATTGTGTGGCTTGTTCAGATCAGCTGATGAAATAAAGATAGCTTTTATATGGTTTCCTCCTTTAATCCTCAGTATGGGATGGAGGTTTTAAAAAAATATATGTCTTTACGAATAATGCCTCAACTTACAAGAGGAGTCTCCTGACTATTTAAAAATGAAAGACATTTTTGGCTAATGTTATAATATGAATGTCCAACGGCATCCAGAGAGGACATACTCCTACAGTATTTGAGAAATACCGTTACTTTTCCTTACTGTTATCTTGAATGCATTCCCAAAATTCCTACTTCTTTCAGGAACTTAAGCTAACTAGGAGAAAGTGGAGACAAAAGTAAAAGGCATCCCAGAAAGGTATACCCAGCAGCTTGAAGGCCAAGTTGTTTAAACAGTACCCTAAATTTTTCTTGGACTTGTCCTGAAAATGCCAAACCCAGAACAGAGTCCATCTAATGAGAAACACTGATGAGTTGGAGCAGCTTGTTATTAATGCTGTCTAAGGCTTTGCCAGGGAGAAGGGAGCATAAGTAACCTGAAACAGATCCACTAAGCCAGGCAGAGTTCAATAAATATGTCTGAGATACATGAGACTACTGTATTTGTTATGGGTATTGTGTTAGAGTATAATCAAATAAGACTGTATTAGTAAAATGATGTTTTCAGAGAAGAGCACTAAGTATCAAGGGCCAATAACTGGCCACATATAGATCACCACTGCCCACAGCCTGGCACTCAGCGACCACAGGAAAATAGTGCTGATGGCCACAGAAGTGGTCACTGCCCTGAGCATGCAGGGACTGGAGGTGCTGAGTCCAAAGCCTCCAGGAGGTTTCAGCTGCATTCGTTCTCCCTATGAGTAAGAAGTGCAGCAAAAGGGCCAGGAGACCTGCATGGGTGAGCAAGGAGCTCCTGGCCAAATTCAGTCAGAAGAAGAAAATACACAGAATGTGGAAGAGGGGACAGGCTACCACGGAGAATTATAGGAATGCAGCCAGAGTATGTAGAGATGCAGTGAGGAAGGCTAAGGCCCTGTTGGAACTGAGTCTGGCAAGGGATGTTAAGGACAACAGGAAGGGCTTCTTCAAATACATCAGCAGCAAGAGGAGGACTAGGGAAAATGTGGGCCTGCTACTGAACGGGGCAGGGGCCCTGGTGACAAGGGATACAGAGAAGGCAGAATTACTGAATGCCGTCTTTGCTTCAGTGCTCACTGCTAAGGGCAGCCCGCAAGAATCCCAGAGAAGGGAAGACTTTCCTTTGGTTGAGGAGGAAAGGATTAGAGACCTTCTGGGCAGGCTAGACATCCACAAATCCATGGGCCCAGATGGGCTGCACTCACGGGTCCTGAGGGAGCTGGCGGATGTTGTTGCCAGGCTGCTCTCCATCATCTTTGAAAGGTCCTAGAGAACTGGAGAGGTGCTTGAGGACTGGAAGAAAGCTGATGTCACTCCAGGCTTCAAAAAGGACAAGAAGGAGGACCCAGGCAACTATAGGCCAGTCAGCCTCACCTCCATCCCTGGAAAGGTGATGGAACACCTCATTCTGGATGTCATCTCCAGACACATGGAGGAAAAGAAGGTGATCAGGAGTAGCCAGCAAGGATTCACCAAGGGGAAATCTTGCTTAACCAACCTGATAGCCTTCTATGATGGAATGACTGGTTGGGTAGATGACGGGAGAGCAGTGGAGGTTGTGTACCTTGACTTCAGCAAGGCTTTTGACACTATCTCCCATGACATCCTCCTAGATAAGCTCAGGAAGTATGGGTTAGACGAGTGGACAGTCAGGTGGATTGAGACCTGTCTGAAAGGCAGAGTTGAGAGTGTTGTCATCAGTGGCGTGGAATCTAGTTGGAGGCCTGTGGCTAGTGGAGTCCCCCAGGGCTCAGTACTGGGTCCCACCCTGTTCAACTTCTTCATCAGTGACCTGGATGAGGGGACAGAGTGCCTCCTCAGCAAGTTTGCTGATGCTACCAAGCTGGGAGGAGTGGCTGAGACACCTGAGGGCTGTGCTACCATTCAGAGAGAGCTGGACAGGCTGGAGAGTTGGGTGGAGAGGAACCTCCTGAGGTTCAACAAGGACAACTGCAGAGTCCTGCACCCAGGGAAAAATAACCCTAGGCACCAGTACAAGGTGGGGGCTGACCTGCTGGAGAGCAGCTCTGCAGAGAAGGACCTGGGAGTGCTGGTGGATGACAGGTTGACCATGAGCCAGCAATGTATCCTTGTGGCCAAGAAGGCAAATGGTCTCCTGGGGTGCATTAGGAAGACTGTTGCCAGCAGGTCGAGGGAGGTGATCCTGCCCCTCTACTCAGCCCTGGGGAGGCCGCATCTCGAGTACTGTGTCCATTTCTGGGCTCTCCAGTACAAGAGAGACATGGAGCTACTTCAGAGAGTCCAGCGTAGGGCTACGAAGATGATGAGAGGGCTGGAGCACCTGCCCAACGAGGAACGGCTGTGAGAGCTGGGCCTCTTCAGCCTGGGGAAGAGAAGACTGAGGGGGGATCTTATCAATGTGTACAAGTACCTGAAGGGAGGGTGTCAAGGGGAGGGGGACAAAATCTTTTCAGTTGCCCCATGTGACAGGACAAGAGGCAATGGGCAGAAATTGAAGCACAGGAAGTTCCGCCTGACCGTGAGGGGGAATTTCTTCCCTGTGAGAGTGACGGAGCACTGGAACAGGCTGCCCAGGGAGGTTGTGGAGTCTCCTTCTCTGGAGATCTTCAAGGCCCGCCTGGCTGCAACCCTGTCTAACATGCTCTAGGTGACCCTGCTGAGCAGGGAGGTTGGACTAGATGATCTCCAGAGGTCCCTCCAACCTTACTGATTCTGTGATTCTGTTCCTCTAATCTCATTGAAGTAACCCCCCCCCCCCCGCTCCCGGGTTCTCACTAAAAGGAAAACTCATGACATTCTGCTCAAAATAATAAACAAATAAATGAATAAATCAAAGTCACTTCACCTAAAGGAAAACATCTGCCTGCTCTTAATTGAATATAGGGTTTCAGAGCTGCCTCCTCCAGGGCAAATTTCTTTGTTAAGTGTTAATTCCGTTTCATTTTCTTGAATGAGCCTGACATTTTCTCCATTAGAGGGCTGTAGAGCAGTATGTTACAGTATTTTCGAACACAACAGGATTTAAACTTGTATATGTACTTTGGGCCTCATTTCCTGCTGGATAGTTCTCTGGAACTCAATGGGGTGTAAATGTGGTGCAACACACCGAGAAAAAAAAAAAATATACAGCACCTTAGAATATAGCAGTGCTTAAGGTTTTGCTGACAACATTAAGAAACTGAGAGATCCTAAGACAGAATTTTAAATACACGTGTGACAGGTAAGGCAGATGAGTAAGTTATTGCTACTTGTATGTTTGAACACTCTATAATTGTTCAATAGGGTACGTTTTCAGGAAAGGGTAGTGAAATGCAAGAATAAAGCACAAGTAAAGCTTTAAAGCCTTCCTTAGAAACCCCATTTATTATAGGCAGAGGCTAGGCTCTTTAAGACTTACAAGAATCGTAAATGTTGTGTTCTTCATTATGCGCCATTTTCATTAAATTGTACCTTTGACAAGCTAATTGCTTGGGCTGAAATTGTCTAGGTCTCTTTCTTATGTATGTCTTCCTTAGATGAACTTTTCTAACTGAAAACAAATCAGAAAATGAAGTTGAAGAAAAATATGGAGTGGGTTGGAGGTTTTCAGCCCACGCTAATAAACGTTGGTGATTGTGCTCCGTTAAATTCCCACATTGCAGAGCATGGATCTGAAACATGGCAAGGGGGAGAACTGCCCCTACGCTCCACACCTGCCTTTGGGTGCATCCAGATGATGTGACAGGTGAAGAGGGGAAAAGATCAGTGTATAGGTGCTTACCAGACTTCAGCTTAGCGCTAAACAAGACTTTAGCTACTCTGCAGACTCTTTAGAGCCTGCTCAATCTTTCAAGATGTGTCAGAAAACCTGAAACTGGACCTGGCTGTGCAACCAGACATAGGTGAGCTGGACAAGAAGGCAAGAATGTGACATCATGAGAGAAACGGTGCTGGGTCAGGAAGATGGGATACTGACACCAAAAGAAAAGGGTTCACAGACCTGATCTCCCATCTAAGAATTTCATCTTGGGAATGGCCAGAAGGGAGACAGACAATCCAAAGGACAACATTAGCACTGAAAAATCTACATTTATGGAGTTTGAGCTATGATGGCATGGGCAAAACTCAGTGTTTCCTCCTTGTTGCTTGTTGTGCGTTACGTGGATTAAATCCACTGGAGCAGTTAACTCACTGAGATGGGGACCAGGTTTTGTTCTGTTTTGGGGCAGCACTTGCCGCAGCCATGTCATGGTTCATGAACAGCACTTTTACGTGCCACAGTAATGGTCTATAACAGAACAGAAATGGGAATTCTAACAACAGAAGAGAACTGCTTAATACAAAAAATGATGGGATACTATTGGTGAAAATAAAAAAGGCAAGATTTAGGGTGAGTGCAAACAAGCCTTGCCATAAGCAGCTGCTCAGCCGGGACCCGACTGAATTTGGCAGATTCGCTGTGTGGTCTGATGGGCCCGCTCTGGCCCTTACTTCTGTGATTCTTCACAGCCTTCCCCGAAAGCCAGCACAAAGGAGTTTGTCAAAAGACACCATACATATTCATGCACATATCTTGAGCCGAGAACTATGAAAAGAAATCAAGTAGTTCTCATCCATGAACTAAAATTGAGAGTACACTCTAATCCAAAAGGATACCAGCTTGCAGAGTGGTGTATGAAAATCTTATAAAGCTCTGCAATACTCCATAAATAATTTTCAAACAAGAAGCTTTTTGTTTCAGTGATGGCAATACTAGAGAGGAAAAACCGCAAATATGAGTGAAAAAAAGTCTGAAACAGTCTTCACCTCATATTGATAGCAAGTTTAATCAGTATAAGCGTTAAATATACAGTTATCGGTCATTTGTTAGAAAATGCAAATGATTGTTGCCGATGTTTAGATTAATGCATACTAAAATCTGGTATCTTGCCAACAGTACACCATGTGATGGGCAGACCATGGAGTAAACACTTTAGCATGTCGCTGCATTATAAATCCTACAAATGCAAGAAATTAAAAAGTGAGGAACAATTTTGAAACCGATTTACGATTGGAGATGCACTTAGGAGTGCTTTTACTGTCATAAGAACATCTCCTTTCACATCCTTGCAGTGAACCACTTGCCTTTGTGCTGAATTCCTCGGGATACCCCTGCCTGCACGAGGTGTGGAGGCGAGAGCAACAGAAAGACGCTGCCTGTTTTTTTGGGTATGTGCATGTTAGCAGGACTCGGCTGGCTCTGAGGGTTAGCTTTGCACAGCCCGAGGGTGAGAGAACTGCAAATCGATTCTGACATTTTAAGTATGTGAAAAGACACTATTTTTTTTTTCTTTTACAGCTATACCATAACCAGCTCCTAAGTGCACATATAAACATTTTATAACATGGATTTGGAATAACACTTGGAAAATAACTGTACGAATAGTTCTTAAGCAGAAGGTAGTCTTATCAAAATAGCAGTCTGTTGCAAGTCAGCCCTTTGCTCTGTACAGAAAAGACAAAACAGTATCTGTTAGTGCACTTCTAGTGTAAACATTGCTAAGCATTTTACTAAAATACAATCTTAGTTCTAATATAAATACTTTTCTTAAACAAGAAGTGAATTTTTTGGAATTGAAAGGCAAAAGATTTTAGATTCCAGGCACAACAGTCTGCTGTCTATCTAAAAAACAGCAGTGGCAACATGAAATGAAGGCTATTGGCTTGGATACGGGTGAGATGCTTTACCCTGCCCCAAGGTGTCACCCTGCTCAGTGACACCATAGACGGTGGGTATAGACCTAGCTGCAGTGCCGCTGCCTTCCTAGTTCCTCCTTGGCCATGCTGTTAGTTGCTTGGCCTTGTGTCTCTCCCCTTTCTGGGATGGCATTGCCATTCCCACCCCAGTGTCCCACAAAGCATCGCGTGTACCATGTGCAGGTACCCAGCAGGTCCAGCTGGTTTCCACACCTGCAGGTCTTCACGCTAGCAATGGATACCACTCAGATTAGTAAGGCTTGCTGGTCATTACTGTTTATGGCCACAGCTGGAACAAAACTTTCAAAAAAAAAAAAAAAAATAATATACATAGGTGATTATTTTACTAAGAGGCTTCCACATCTCTCATTGTTGCCTGTCTTCTTTAGGTGGATACCTGTATCGATCTAAAATATTGCCTCTACAGCAAATGTTTGCACAGCTGACCCTTTCTTAGGAAGGGTTAATTTTGAATCTAGCTATTGATCCTTGCGCAGTTCCCAGTCCTAGGGCAGCATAGCAGAACAACTTTAGTAACTCTTCAAAGCCAGTAATTCAGGAGCTGTCTTATAGTACTCTGCAAGTGTTTGCTGAAAGTGACTTCTCCTTTGCTGTCCTTTAAACTCCTGCAAGCTTCTTTCACCCTTTCTGGGGGGCCCACATAGCCCCAGCCGGGCAAAATGGCCAGGAGAGCAACAACTGCTAAGACAGAAATGTGAGTGTAATGCGTGTGAACAGGGCACCCCAAAATGTTTGTTTGCCTAAAATCCAATAACGCTAAAGAGAAAGTTGCCCATAGGCTGGATTCACTAGCAACCAGGGAACTGCCAAGAGATG
The DNA here is from genome assembly GCF_028389875.1 of Rhea pennata. Taxonomy (NCBI): domain Eukaryota; kingdom Metazoa; phylum Chordata; class Aves; order Rheiformes; family Rheidae; genus Rhea; species Rhea pennata. The sequence goes on from NC_084663.1 coordinate 70,156,289, forward strand.
TGTGAAGAAAAGAAGCTGTCAGCTTGAAAAGGTGCATAAACGATGCATGAAAATTTGCAACAGTGGGGAGAGAGAGGAGGATAACAAAACCTGGGTTGACCCCACCAGCCGTTGCCCTTGTGGTGCACCACACCTCAGCCTGGGGCCAACAACCGTCCCGGATGCAGTCACCCAGTAGCCAGCTCTCCTGCTAGTGGCCCCACAGCCCGGGGGGTGCAGCATGGGGGCACCCACATCCTGGCATGCTTTTCAACCATGTGGGGGGTGTCCTTACCCTCCTAGGGGTACGTAAGTCTGTGGATGTGTGTGTGGGGAAGAATGGGATTAAAATTTGGGGCGATTTGTTATAGAAGCCATTTCTTAAATTTATAGGTGTTTATCAGCATTTTGTAAGTGTCCAGTATTGTGTTTTAGCTGGTGTCTTGCTGATATTGACCCTGAATGTATTGTTCACTGATTGGCAGTTAATTACATGTCGTTAATAAATCAATAAGATGCTTTAATCCTGATTTGCTTTAAACCATGAGACCTGAGCACTTTTTCCCTGCAACAGCACCAATTTTTTTGGTCAAGTTCTTAGAAACAACCCAGAGAAGCTGTACCCACCAGCGAGGCAATGAAGAAACAAACCAGCGAAGACATACCCAACGCTGGCACAAATCCTGCCCGTTCCATCACATGGAATAAAAGACATTAAGGGAGTTGTTTCTCACAGCCCCAGAAATGAGGTGCACGGCTCAGGGTCCGGCAGGACAGGAACAGCTCCGGGTGGGAGAGAAGACCGCTGAGCTCCTCGCGGCGCAGGGCAAGCGCTGTGATTTGCCCAAGCTGTGCTGCAGGAAACGGTGGGGACTGGCACTGGCTGGGCTCAAGTGAGCCCAAGGAGGGCTGAAGCGCTGCAGGACTGTAGCTCAGCAGGGTCTACGCCGCTGTGCAGACCAGGTTTTCGTTCGTTCTGTCTATTCTTAATCTCTCTCCCAGTTTCTCTGACAAGGCTGCCAGGCACGGGCTGCTATGACAGTGATGGGCACCTGTGGATCCCTGTTTAGTAAGAAGGAACCTGTGAGGTATTCTCCACCTGCAGAATAGGGCTAATCTTCATCTTTTGTCATCTGGGTTGGTTTAGAAATGTTAGGTTGTAATTTAACCAAGGCAGATGCTGCTAGAAAACCAAGATGCCACAAAAAGTGATTTAATCGTTAAGTTCTATTTCAAACAAGTAAATCCACCGAAGAACATTTTAGGACGGATCAGTTTCGTCGCAAGTTCTTTACCCTAAGGCTAGAGGAAACATCTGAAATGGTGGCCTGTGAGCCAGCTGTATGTACCACAGCAAACTGGACTGTAACCCGCCAGTGCTACACGCCCAAGCGTTCCCTTCTCAACGCTGGAATTTTACCTATTAGCGTGCAGAGCAGCTGCATTTTTGTGAGGAGGGGGAGGGCGCCTGGCTGGGAGCCCTCTCCCCAACCTGAAGCCAGTGCCAAACTCCCGGGGGGACCAATGCCCGTCCTCCGAGAGCGATCGCGCTCTCTCTCAGGTTGAAGGGATATATGCTCTATCTCCTGGGCCCTTCCTCCCCCGGCCCTCTCTGCTACCCACCCGCCACCGCTCCCGCGCGGAAAAGGGATGCCATCCGGCACGGTTATTAATACATAATAGACGTGCCATGTGTGATCGGCTGGGAACGTTCCAGTGTTTTATCTAACGCAGATTTAGAGATTTCATTGTAAAGCCATTTTAAACTCTGAACTAATGGGTAGTTTGGCAACAGCTTCTAAGTATGAAATCATTATTAATTCCTTTAGTACCATAATAACATTGATTTAGATGAACTCTTATAACATAGAAATTGTATAGTATTTAGCTGTAATTAACGTCCCCTAATTAGGAAGTGTTGCCAAGTAGTTTTCTCTGCTGGCTCTGTTGTACTTAAGTGCAGCTGGATGAAAATTAACCACAAAGGGAACAGCTTGTGTTTTATGTGAAGTTTGCCTTTGATTGATTAAAAAAATATTCCTTGGTACTTTATTTTATTATCAAAAAGGGTACATTGGATTATCAATGTTATAGAGAGCCTCGAAGTCCACATGCCATAAACTACACATGCATGCACGCACACATACACATTTGTATAGTATATAAATCCAATGACCTAGTTACATATTTGGAAAATTCACGGATGTATTTTGCATCAGTACTACAAGTTACTGCAAGAAAATGAGTTGATTTTAAAGTGGCTGTCTTTAATAAAGTCTGTAGAAATATAAGTGGAAATTAATATTATTTAAGGTCCACTTAGAGAAAAGAGTTGTGCACTGCAAACAGAGAAGCATTTGTTGATGTGAAAAATGCTGACATTTTTGGAAATTCAAATTATAAATGAAATACTGCTGTCAGTTTATTGTGCAACTTCGTAGCATATGGTGCTTCTGCTGGTGGGTGTTATTTCAAAGTTTGCAAATCACACTATGAGAGTGTCCCTCTGGTGAGCTTTTGCAACGCTTAGCAACTGTGAATCAAAAGTGACAGTACAGAGGAAAAGGGACTAAAAAAAAAAATTTTCTGTCTCCAAGTCAGTAGAACAAAGTACATGATAAGTTAATACATTTTTACAGGGGGGAAAAGAGGCCAACACACTAAAGCTAAAAGAGATCCAATGCCTTCATTCTTGCAGAATAATGCACAAAGTCTTCTAAAATGTTTAAAAAATAAAAATATAGTTTCTCTCTCCCGCTCTCTTTAGCTTTGGTATGACAAGAGAATTAAAACAACCGGCAATTCAAACATATAGTGGTTCATTTTCAAAATTAGTAACCTTGCTTCAAGACATAATGCAGCCATCTCGGAAGGTCCAGATGTTTCTTTTACCACCTCACTTTTTGAAAAAAGTTCATATCAACCCAAAATAGCATTTGGCACTTAAAAAGCCTTGTCTATCCAAGGATAGATGTGTCAACACTGAGCAAAAAAGTAAGAAAAATATATAATAGCTCAGGAGAGTGGGTTATATGAGAGCCTTCCAAGTAGCCTGATGCAAACCATACCCCGATTAGGTAAATCTAAATAACCAAGATACTATGCCACACAACACCATGCTTTTCCAGCATCTGTCAGCCCAGGACAAGTTGCATTAAGAACACACTATAGAGAAGGAAATTAAAATTTGTATTCCTTGTGATTTGGTCTGACTGCAACAGATATTCTTTGTTCTGCTTTAGGTAGAGATTTTTGGTACCAGTATGGAACCATGGATGTGAGCCACAGGCCTCATCAATTTGCCAATCAAGCTTGCTAAGAATAGAAAGTGATGGAGCTGTCAGTAGCTGATCAACCATAAGCAATTCTAAACTAAGCAATTTGGAAATTTAAATAGTTATAATGACCAAGATTTTCTAAGTTGGCCCTTAATTACCGAAATGTCAATTCAGCTCAAAATTGCCTTTCCCAGGTAATAATTCTTAGAAAAGTCTTTGCTTGTACACCCACCCAAAGAACTCATTAAGTCAGGCTTCTTCCTTTTGTCTGAGGAACTGTCAATTTTATGTGACATCACCGATCATCTGCCATCTAAAAAATCTCCGGGCTGTCTTGCTGAAGGCAGGCTTATTCTCGTTTAGCTGTAGCTCACTGCATGGCAACACAGCCTCCTCTTACAAGCAACATTGGACCAAACAAATGTAGGCAGGTGCCCAGTCTTGACACCACTAAATGACTCAAACTTAGTTCTGGGCACTTAGGGTGAAATCTGGGGTCAGTGAAATAGCAGTACATGTTTTACGCTTTGATTCTCTGCAATCTGGATGCCTCAGCTGCACTCCACACTGGGATGGATGACCTACATTCAGCTCATAACTTCTTTTAGAAGGGAAAGATCTATATTAAAGGGTTCCTCTGCAATGGGCAGAAAGTATAAAGATGGATAGAATGAATTTGTGATGTACAGACATATTGCTACTCAGTCTATATATTTTATATACATTAATTTACTATTACTAATTAAGAACGACTATGTTGCAACTATTCATGTCAATCCATGTTGGTGAACATGGCTGTTTTTTTTTTTTTTTTTTTTTTTTTTTTTTTTTTTTTAGCAGAAAAGATGAAAAAGAAGCAAAACCATCTAAATCAGAATCGATACTAACAACAATCTATTGTTATTATAACCCTTGTTAGTAGTATTAATTGCTGCAGAACACTAAAAGCAATTTGCAGATGTAGATAAGGAGCAGTTAGGCTTCATACCTCTCTTGCAGTCAAACTGGATCAGATTTTGCCATTTGCCCTCATGAGAAATACAGAACTCCATGGAAATCCAGAAAAAGGAAGAGTAGCTCAGTCACACCCTCTAAAGAAAGTCTGTCGCAGATAGAAGGAATTCAAATACCATGTGTGTAAATTGAGAGTAGTTCAAATAATTTACGGCCTCATCCTGACAATTTGTCACATGCCCTAAGGCAGTATTGCACCTCTCTGGACACCATGATCAATACATGGGGTTGTTTTATGCACATAAGGAAAAAAGGAAAAGAAAAAAAAAAGGAAAAGGACTTTATTATTGCTTTGGAATACTGCTTTTTAAACTAGGAACAGGGTCAGGTGGTTGCTTCCACACCGTATTCTTGAGCATGACTCCTTGCCTCGCCAGCCCTACATGCTGACCCTGCCAGCGGGAACAGCTGCATGAGGGCTGCAGTCATATTGCTGCAGTCAGAACTGTTTCTTACTAGTTTGGATACAACTTGCTCACTCTCTCCCCACTCCTGATTCTTGGCATGCACACAATGAAATAGTAGGGGCCTTAGGCACTTAAAAAAAAAATACAACCCTCAATAAATCCCCTTAAGGGTCCATTTTAATTCTGCTTATGCTCTTGATGTGCAAGTTCTTACCCTGCTATCCCCCTAGAAGCAGTTTATTTCTGTCTGTCAGCACTGCCAAAGTGACAAAATCCCCTTTCCCACCCACTATGTAATTGCTCTGTTGTTGCCCTTCCCACACATGCCTGTAGAAAGAAAGCTCTTGCTTTATTTGTACTGCTGAAGTGAATAGCATCTCTTTCCTCCCTCCCTCTATGTGGCTTTCAAGTAGTCACACTATCATTAGTTATTTCTATTCTGGAGGAGCTCCCCATCTGAGAAGTGAGCATATTCGATATGAAACAGAATGAAGGCTTAATCCTACAGTTCTCAAGAGCCCCCAAATCCCAAATCAACGGTCTGAGGAATGCTGAGTTTTGAAGGAATGCAGAATGAAGCATCAGAAATAAAGATAAAAATAAAGGAAGTTCAGAAAAAGGCAATAAAAATGAAGAAATTCAAAGAACCTGGCTTCATTCTTTATTGCATTTCTCTTATTGTAAACTTGCTACCTTTGTTCTGTGCTTGCAGTGCCATATTGCTAATTTTAGTCTATAATAGAAAAACAATCAATTACAGTAGCATTATTTTCCTCTTCTAGTGGCTCTCTCCTTTTCCTTTTAACTTTTATTGTTTGCAGAAAAAAAATAAAAAAGCTTTCGGACTAAGCCTAAATTTGTTTTTCATTTAATTTGTGCTTATTTGTCCGTTTATTTTAAAGGCATGCAACAGATATTGATTTCAGCACCTCATGCTAGGTGCCAGGCATACAGTTACATAAAGACCCCTCCACCAGTATAATTAAATCATCAGAAAGCAATTTTCAGCTTGCCTAAGGAAACTGACACCTATCTCTTGTTTAAACTTCAAAACTCATTCTAACGTCGTTACATGAACACAAGAAGTACAGTTTCAGAAACAGTCAGATCTTGGCCAAAGAATACACAGCAAATTTCTTATTTCTCACTACAGTTTTTACATATAATAACATTGCCTGATATAGGGCTATTTTTTGCTATAGACATGCTCAGCTTTTTGTGTGGCTTTGCTCTCCTCCATGATTTGGCAATCTAAGATTGGTAAATACACAGCCATAGTTACCTAGAGAAACCATAGGAGAGTACTGCTCTAATATACTTTGCTGTCTGCATCCTATTGCATGCAGCTCCCCATTTTTGCAGTGTGATAATTCTCTCTGTAGAAAAAAAAACAGTCTACAACAATAGCCCAAATCACACATTTGTTCTTCTTTTGCATGTCAGTAGTTGTGCAAACCTGTTGCACAGCAGTAGGGGGGCCTTTTAGATATATTCCAACGCTGGCTCCATACAGACAAAACGCATTAGAGGCCACTCAAAGAACACATCTAAATGATCACACAGACCTGCTTACGCCCACTTCACCTGTGAGGAGTCCAGTAAGTCATACCCAGAGGCCAGCTATCATCCTCCTTGGAGGTCTGGAGCACTATTAGACACACAAAATATCACAGACCGATAGGAATTAATACATATTACTTCCGAAGCATGCATTTATAGTGTCTGAGGAGGTGTTATAAGAAACAGTGCAAAACGCAGGTTAGATAAAAACAGGAAGAATCTAATTTAGCAAGAGCATAATGAATGAACCTTAGGTCGATCCTCTCTGTATTTCCAGTCTTCTCAGTGCTACTGTTTCTTCCTAGCACTCTCCTCAGTCCTAGTTACTTCATCTTAAAAGAGTCTATTTTTATTTAAACTTCGGTTTATTTAGAATTAGTAAATTACATTTTGGAGCAGCTAAAACATCTCCTTGAAGGAGCTGCATCTCAGCTCCATTTGATTCCTGGACTAACTGTGAAGAAATGTGTACCTTGAGAGAGCCTTATTACATGACCAAGAGTGACATTCTTCTCATGGTGACTCCATGCTGGATACTAGCTGTGCACTTCTGTATTTTGTTTCTAATCTTCCAGTTTGCCTTTTGACCCCTGACAGGACTTTCTCCCTAGCTCAGGTATTATCATCTTTTCATAGCTGTGTCTGATTTTGAAATTTTATAATCAGCTCTAAAATTTTCCATTTAAACCACAGTAACACTTCTTTGTTAATGGCAGCTTGGAAATAACAGCCTTTGTCATAAAGCTTTACATTAAAATTTTATCTTTATAGAAACATTTATATTTGGTTTTGGATAAATAGAATCCAGCAACTCATACAGAGAGCATGGATCAGCACTCATGCTGTGAAAATTGAAGGGATGAAAAACTTTAACAAAGCGAGGACTCTGGAGTATACTCAGTGATTTGCAGACCCCTCACCCCAACTCCTTCTATTTATTTCCAGCTAGTGATTCCAAAGCGGAGATACAAAATTGTTCCTCAAGGTAATTTTTGATTGGTTCAGGGGTGATGTTTCTGTCACTGACGATCCAGTATTATCCAAAGACGAACTAAATTCCATTAAGTGGGCGATTGTCCCAGCTCAGCCTTTAGTGTTGGTGAGGGAATTTGAGTCTTGCAGAAACTTCTGCAAATCAGTTATGCAGAGGCTGATTCAAAGACCATGAAGTTACACTGAAAGCTTCCCATCATCTTCAACAGGCTTTGAATCCAGTCCTCAGAGGGTTACAATTTCACATTAAAAAATCCATGCTGTCGTGCCCTTATCTTAAAAAAAAAAATCACTGAAGTTCTTTGTCCTCATATCTATTTTTTGCTCAGTGCTAAAAGTAAAGCTTACTGCACTCTAATGCTCATAATCAACCTTGGTATCTGCAAAAAAGTGGAGCAAAACTTGCCTGAGCAGAAGAGCAACTGTTGGCTGTTTAATTTACGACTTTAAAAAGTGAAGAATGTGCTCACCTAGGCAGACAACTCCAGCTGCAGCCATTCGCATATCCCAGTGTGCAGCCCACAGAAGCAGCTCGTGAGTGCCTACCTGCAGCCCTCTTTGGCCTTGAATTGCTGAGAGGGCAGTTTAAGTCCTAGGATTATAGTTCCTAAGAAGCAGCACTTAATCGAGGAGTTATAATCCCAGTGACAAGGGTTAGGGTCCAAATAGTTTGCATCTCAGGACTGCTTGATGAGACAGCTGATCACCTCAGGGCAGGAGGTAAACTGCCTCAGCCCTGGCAGCGGCAGCGAAAAGGTTCCCTTGTCCTTCAAAGGTTGCCAGTCCCTGCATGGACCCTGCCTTGGGGAAAAGGCCTGGGGCAGCAGGTGCATGAGCTGGAGCAGGCCCTACAAGCATAGCACCAGCAGAGAACGGACCTGGCTGCATTTTTTTATTGCATTTATCTTATTGTGAGGTTGCTGGTAGTGAGACTACCTACTGCTGGGAGATTATTCCAGCTGCTCTCCTTGTCCATAGATGAGCTCAGAATGGCCCTTAGTGGTCTCACTCAGTATAGAGTGATGCCTATGAGCTTCTCTGCCTGCTCCTCCTCTGCTCCACGATGCTGCTGAGAAGAGATGACCTGTGCAGAAAGCAGCTGCACACTGTGGCAGCAGTCACTGCCCTGGACCACTATGTGAAGATCTATGCATTCTGCTGCATGCCTGCAGTAAGGGAGGGAGGAACTCGCAAGGACCAGTGGGTTAAGCCTCCTACATTTACATTTTGATTTTCTTCTCTGGGAAGACTGGAAGGGAAGTGGTTTAACAGGGCTGTTATTTTTACAAAGCACATTACTGGAGCACCAAAACTTCTTCAGTTGCTCAGGAGACTTCAGAGATGGATATGCAGTGACTTCAGAGCTGCATGTTAGATTCTGTGTCCAGTTTAGCAGCGAAGCATCAGTAGTAGATTGCTAGTCAATCACCAGTCCCACTGACTCAGCCCTTCTGAGAAATCAGACCTCTTTTCTGAATGCCCCAAACCTATGGCATCTGAGAAGGGACTCAGTCAGCTTTGTGAAACTGCATAGACTTGTCTTCTATATTTAGTCTCTGTTTCCTGATAGTATTACCAAAAAAGTGGTAAATAACATGAATAATTTCTGTGATGTGAGCCAGAGCCCACTGGGCACAGAACGGAAATCAGTGAATATCCCCTTGTTTATGACAGTTCATCAGCTGGATTGGACAGACAGTTGATCTATACCTTACCATAACAAGAGGAATTTTGCTGGCCAACCTGGCTCTCGGCAATAGTTGGTCAATCCTGTTGTCCAAATGCAAGATTCACAGTATCACAAATAGTGCCGTGAATGACACACATGGGCGAACTGAATGATGTTCACTCTCTTTTAATTGTATTGGTACTGTGGTACTAGGCAGAGCACAAACAAGACCTTACCTATAAACACAAAGTAAATCAGCTGTGTAAGGCAGAGCAAGTCCACCTGTGCTAATTTAAGGTTTTCACGCAGAAAGGGATTTAGGTAAAACAGTACAATTGCCTGCGCTTGTTTGGCTACTAGGGAGCAAGAAACGGCACTTAGCATCTAGCAGTCTGTACAACTCAGATCCTCACCTGCCTAACACCCGACTCCGTGTGCCTGGCCTCCCCATAAAATGATCAGAAAGAGCTCAGAAAAGTATTAGGTATCAGGCTTCCATCCATAAAAGAAATCAGCAGCACACACAACAAGAAGCTAACCAAGACCTGGGTGGCAGAGGGCCAGCAGTATGGGGAAGCACCACTCTGCACGCAGTTCACAGCTGTTAACTTCACGTCTCTAGGAGAGGCGCAGGGCTCATCCTTATTTGCTGCCACTGTCTGTACCATTTTCAGCGTTACAGCCCTTAACCGAGATTCAGCAGATTCAGACTCGAGTCTTTCTTCACTCTAAGGGGACTCAAATGCACACGTCTTACCCTAATCACCGGGCTACAGCCTGGTATTGAGGACGTGTATATGTGTGCGCGTGTGCACGCCTGGGTGCCGTAGCACATCTGTGAGCGAAGGAGGGAGAGCCCCCCCGCTCGAGCTCTCCTCTGAAAGGCACAAGAGCTTCAATACTAATTGGGCCAGGGAGAGAGGAGAAAGAGTGTGCATAAGCAAGAGGGAACATGACTCTTCAGATTATTATTTAGAGCATTCCTCTGAGAGGGAGAGGCTGTGGTCCCAGTGCATGCTCTTGGAACTTGATGTATTTTACATTACATGGATTTTACACGGATAAAATACAGAAAGAGCTGGGATGGGAACTCAGGACTCCCTCTTTAAAGCTAAGTGCCCTAACCACAAGGCTAGTTATGCTCTCCCTCCCTCTCCCTGGCCTGGTTCACTGCTGATTCTCTTCTATGAGGCTGTGGCACAGCCTCCAGATGAAGGCCAGCCCCATCCTGGCAATGCGGGCACTCATACAAAGAGAGGAAAGGGTTCGCATGTCTTCAGGCAGGGAAGGTGACTGAACTCAGGACGCCTACTTTCTGGCCAAATGGTCTAACACTGAGCCACTATACAGGATCATATATACTCCACTTTAAGATAGAATTTAAAGGAAAGCAGATGCTTCCACTACATTTTATCCATACTTTTTATCCAATGGGATAAAATGTAGACCCTCTCAACATTTTCAGAAGCAAGTGTACAAATACATAGTTTGCAAACCTTGATCAGGCTTAGGCACAAAGACAGGCAACAAACTGTTCAGCCATTTCAAGACTAGCAAACCTCTCTGAGTGCAAAAGTAGAACTTGAGGCTTTTGGAAAGCTTGCAAGGAGAAAACTGCCTACAAAAGATTAGGAGTGACAAGATGGGGTCCAAATAAATGGGGTTTTGTAGGATATACATGACTACATTTTGTAGGACTTCAATTTAGGATATACATGACTACATTTCATGGAAGTACCGCTTAGGCATCCAGTCTTTTTTGTACCTTCCTTTTTAGAGACCGGTACACCTCCATAATCATTCCTGAAACCCTGTTCAAATGACAGGGTCACTAAGTTTTAGCACTGTAACTCCACTGACTTTGATTCCCTCCTATTTTAAGCAACCATACCTGAAATGGAAGACACGCATACATTTTTTTAGGCAATGGCAAACATTTAACTTTTGGCTCTGTGACACAAAATCAGAGACATACCCAACCTACAAACTTCTCATCTGAACTTGGAACTCACTTTTTCTTCACAGCTGACATTTACCCTGGCAGATCAAAGTCAGATCAAAGCCTCTCCCATAAATATCCTCAAAACTGGATTTAGAACCAGGCCAAGGCTCTCTAGCCAATGCCAACTCTTCACACACCTGCTTTGGTTTACTGGACAAGAGCCTATTCTCATTTACAAGTCAGGCATAACACTTTTGAAGACAGATGAATTATTTCTTCACACACTAACTCCAAGAGCAAATCTACCCCCCTCTACTCCTGTAACATATAACCCCCCCTTTTTTTTCAGCTTTAAAAATCTACTGTCAGCTCCAAACTTGCACCTTCCATTAATTTAAATGAGAGTTCTGGAGGGTAAAATTTGGCTTACGATACTCTGTACTATTATAAGAGGAAAAGAGGGGCCTTGTTCGTGAAATATTTCAGGTGTAATCAGGAAATGGTGGTTACAGATGCAATCCAGGAGCATTTTGGGTTGGTAACCAAGGCAACACTTCTTGCTTCAAGACACATTTTTTCTGTTGATAATCTATTGTAATGCCAGTAATTGCAGCTGACAAGGCTCTGTTTGTTGTGAGAGATAATTAGCACTTGAAATAAAGTAACAGATTTAAATAAATCGGGGGGGGGGGAACTGAGTGGTGTGACCTGATCGCTTTAGAAACAAATGAGAACTTTAGGGGCCTACACACTGTGCGGTGTTAGTGGTGGCCTCCACAGTGACTGAACAATACTGATGTTTATTAGACATTGTTTAATTGGGAATTACAGTCCCTTTCACGATGAAAACATTTTTTTTCCTTTTTTCTCACCCAGGTTATATTTACATTATAAAACACACTTTTAAAAATGCAGAAAGCTCTACCTATCAGACAAACCCACTGATACTTACTTGTGCTTGTTTTTTAACTAGAATTTGATTTGTTCAAAAGCTAATGTTTTAAAATAAGTAAGAATTTGGGACTATGTTGTGGTTTAAAAGCTCCTGGATTACTCTGCATAAGAACATAAAGGGAGCGCTGTACATTCAGCACCAGGTACGTCCCTACAGCCAGTAGATACACAAAGTGCTTCCGTTCAGTGCCAGTTTACTCCAGCCTTGGTTTCACTGCTTGGGTCATTGACACAGCTTCTTAGCCGATGTCTGTGTTTGTGTTAGTTGTTATGTCTAGGGCCAGGAAGGCAAACCCAGGCTCCTGCCTAATGTAACATTGGATCACATATCCAGCCATGGGACTATTAATTGGAGAGGTGTGGTAGGGGTCAGAAGCCACAAGGATTTCCTTAGGCTCCAATAATAAAGGCACACTTGATATCTTTTTGTTTGTTTGTTTGTTTAATTGTGGGACACAACTGCTTGGCTCAGTAGATAGCAAGAAGAATATAATCCTGCTGAAACTTAGACAACGGGGAATGAAAGTAGCTAACGACTAACACAAACATATAGCTGTGGAAGTGGGGGTACTTCTGAGGTGGAATGACACACCTGCATGGCTGCGAGCAGCCAAACCAACCTGCTGATCCCCTTTTCCCCAGCACCCAAGCATCACTCTCACAGTTAGAGCAAATGAGACAGTGAGATCTGCTCTTGTATGAGAGACGAACTGAGGCTCAGGCTAAACAGCGTTGTCCCAGCTTTGGCCACAAACACACACACGGCAGGTCAGTGAACTCCATGAGCTCGTGTCATCCAAGGTCTACAACAGCAGCTCAAACCACAGGCCACTTTTTTCCCCACCAAAAGCCAAGCTGTTTTGGTAAGGGATGATATAGCTTCCTTACAGAATCTTACCAAAACTGTACAACTTCTTGGCCAGGAAACAATCCCATATCCAGTGTCAAAACAGAGACTGTCATGTAAATGCATTCACCCCCAAGCTACCCAGAAGGAAAAATCAATGTCCTCTCAAGACTTGCTTGTAAGACATTAAACGACTAATATGGCCAGTAATTCTCTTTCGTTCTTTAATACTTCATCAAGAAGACAGCATCTCTGTTATTCTTAAGATAACACTCGTTAATAATAACGCAAACTTCAATCAACAATTCACGAGACTCATACAATCATTAAATTTTACTATTTACAGCTGTTATAAAACAGGTTAGTAATATTCTCCTGAGTCCAAAATTACCTTATTGTTTACTTTCTTCAAATTAGGTCAGTGGTTAAAGGTACCAGAATTGACCATTTGCTTGTTAAACTCTGCTAAAGTTACAGAAGTGACTGGCAGAGGAGACCAGATTGAAACTCGTAGGGTTTGATGCTTCCAAAGCTAGTGGTCAGGCTCTCTTCTACCTGTTCCCACATTCTCTATTTTCCATACAAGTTCTCCAGGAATAATCAAAGATCTTGTAGTAAAACCACAAGATCAGAATATGGATTATAAACCCTTTCTTTCTTTCGTAATCAGCAATTTAGTTCCTCGAAGCAATGTTTCAGTTTTCTAAACGTTTTGAAACACACACAAAACTATATATTAGTTAAAAAACTACAGCAAGTAATGATCGGCAGTGAGTTCCCTAGGAATTAAAAAATGCTTACGATTTATAGTGTATGCAGGATCTTACTGCAAATCCTAGTCTAAGTAGCTCATAAAAATGGCCTGTTTATTTTCTAAAATGATCTGCATAAAAGGATTAAGCTTATTTATTGTAAAAATTAACATATTTCTGAAACAGTAATGACTATATCATTGAGGAATTTTCTTTCCCTGAATGCCTCCCTCAGTAGTGCTGTGCAAGGAGACCTGCATTTATAGTCTCCTAGAATAGTTAATGCTCACAAGACTCTGCTCTTGTACGCCTACAGCTAAATCATGGTATCTAGCAGATGGTGTATGTGTGTTTCCTAATGCAATGTCTTGTATGTGTGTAGTTGTCATAATTAAATAATAACTCCCTACACCATCTCATGTAACAGGAAAGCCACAGCCATATTTCCCATCAGAGTTAAGCAGTCAGACCCGACCTGTGGGTAGATAAAGTAGGCTGTGAGGAAACTAATATACAAAGCACCCAATCATCTCCTCCCTGGAATGAAACCAGTTCTTCTATGTGTGGCTGGTCCTTTTAAAAAATTAAACAAAAACAGCTCAGTCCAAACACTATTTGATATTGTGGTCAATGTATCTCTAATTTTAAGCAATCTCTTCTTGTGAAGAAAGGTGTCTGGCCTTATATTTTTGGAATTTTCCCTATTTTTTTCATGGTCATCACAGTGACAGAGGAGGTATGGACATCTGCAGGAGAAATGCCTGTGAGACAAGGCAATTTATGGCTATCATCTTCTTAAGATAAATGCAACAGCTGCTTTTTATATTCTTTTATGGATGGAAGACAGAATGATAGGTCTCTGCAGATACTCATTCTCTCCTCGGCTTAGAGAGAGAATTAAGTTGTTGATTATGCCCAGCAAGAAACATCTCTGATCAAACTGAGGAAAAATGTAACTTATTTTAAGTGATATGAGTTTAACAGTTCTGGTATTATCCTTCACTTTACTGTTAAAAATCCTTTTGCTAAGGATAGTATAAATGCCTTGAACAGATGAAAGGCATTGAGCCTTTATTTCAAAGGAAAAATTAGAACGTGAACTGAGGAAAAGTATCTTTCAAAATTGAAAGCACAAGTTAGCACAAGCTAAACAGGAAGAATTGGGAGTTATTTATCCTTTTTATGTTAAAAAAAAGAAAAGAAAAGAAAAAAAAGAAAAAAAAGAAAAAGCTGGTTTTCCCTCTTGCTCTTATTTGACCAGATAGTTCCCTACTCTCAAATCTTTCTCCTCATCCTGTCCATGCAGCTCACACTTGACTATCCACTTCTTGATAGCCTGGGTAAGCAGTAAGCAACTGGCTCCCTCTTCTCTAAGACTTTCAGCAAAACTTTACCATCCTTCTCCCAATCATCTCCTTCAGAGAAATGAAACCTAAAACCAGGATTCAGTTTTAAATTTTTGCAAACACAAATGGCTCCATACTTTCAACAAAAAAAACCACTCCTCCTCCATCCTCAGGATTCAACTACCCCTTTTTGGGGTTAAAAAAGAAAAGACATAATTGACAGGGGTATATGGAAAACTATCTTGGTATTTTTATTTCATACTATGATAATTTTTCTTTATTTGTGTTCTCAGGAGAAAAAAAATGACAAATTCCACCCTTAAATTTCCTATCAAATATTCTAATTAAAACTCTAGGCAAGCTATTGCCACAGGAAGCTCATAAAGAGAACAAACTTACTTTTTTGTTTTTCTGAAGTTTACGTTATAATAAATATTCATGCCATACCCCTTTCAGAGTGTAACTACTAGAGAACACCCAGTAATCTGTTTAAGAAGAACATGAATCGGACTGATAAAAATAATTGGTTGGATTTTTCTTTTAATTTTTTTTTAATGTTTTAAATAAAGCTGTCAAAGGTTCCTGTGGTAATGAAGAGCTTTGTTGTTATGACAACTGCTTATTCCCTTTTCCTTTGAAGAAGTGTGCAATTTGATAGGCAAAACATCAGGAATAATTAAAACAAATGGTAAGTGAAGAAAAACATCTGCTATGAAAAATCCCCACCCGAAATCTTAGCAATCTCACTTGTGAAGTGACAAACTTCAGATGGAGTGTACACACGTCAGCTAGCACAGACACTCTCAGCAGCTGCCAGGGGCCAGGGTAACCACACATCAGAAATCCTGTCTCTTTGTAAGGGGCATCTATATCTTATTCATGTGATTATTTCTCTTCCTTTCGAAAGCGTATCATTACTAAAGGAAGGTCCTTTCAGAAATTAATTCTTCCTTTTGTAATAATTTATTCTACTCTTCCCTCTTAAAGCAGAGATCATTTAAAATACGTCCTCTGAACATTTGGCAGCCAGGGCTGGCTTCCTCCATGACATATTCCCCCCTTTCCCCTCAGGGCAGGGAATGGGGATGGCAAGCTCTGGCGAAGTGATGTGAATTAATAGATTTTGGCAACCTGCAGGGCTTCCCCTCAGAAGTTAAGGTGGACGTTGCCAAAGAGCCCGCTAGTCAAGCGAGACGAAGCAGCCCTTAGAGTATTGATTCTGGACACACCGAAAGCCTTCGTAGCTTTTAATAAACCTTCATCGCCAAACCACTAGGCCTGTCCACAGGTGACAGCATAAGCAGACAGCTTTGGTGTTGAGAGCCATATGCTCGCAAGGGATCCTGAGATGCATATATCAAAGTGAGTGAAAGACTGTTTCTGCTGTCTGGGGCTGCAAACTGACATGAGGGGGAGGCACACCTTAGCAAAACCACTGAAAATTTGGTAAAATTGTCCCCAGAGCAATGCTTTTGTCATTGTTATCTTATTCTCACGGGCTATCCTTCACAGGACACATGCAACCGTGAGATTTTTTAGTCATTTCTCATGTACAGTAATTAATTTGTTCCATGCAGTTTTACTTTACAAACTGCAAGACTTAACCCTGTAGAGGTAATATAACAGAGGAGATAGAAATGCATGCTCCTGGCTCTATAATGCTAATAAACGTGGTGTTTGGCAATGAGCTATGATGATAGGCACTGCTCGGAGACTGGAATCAGAAGTGCCAACAATCTTGCTGTGCTTCCGACTTCACAAGAAGTAGGACATTTTGCAATAATTTCTGTTGCTTTACATGCCAACTAGTACTGCCAGGCACACTGCGGTCTAATTTTACAGTTCTTTGCAGCACACACAGCTCTCCATTGCTCCAGCCTCTCGGAAATAATCCGGTGCTCTTAAGCAGCAGAATTTTAACCACTGTATTGCCTTGCCACCTACGTTTAAGAACCTGCATTTTTCATGAAATCTTTTCTTGATACCTCTGTGCTCCTCATTCATGCAGCCAAGATATTTCAACTGAAAGAAAATTTCAACTTTATTCCCTCCTGAGGGAGCGCGGTCCCTGCCTGCTGCCCAGTTTTGCATGGAGAGACTTCAGAAATCTAAGACTATCTCACTAAGAAGATGGCACAATTTGGAAATCAGAGCAGTCGTTTGGTAGTTACAACTGCAGGACCCTTTTTTTTTTTTTTTTTTTTTGAAACTGTTCTAGGAGTCCTATCTCAGCTCAGAAAAATGAAAACAGATCTTTGTATTTTATTTTTTGTTCCTTCCCCAACTCGCTCACCTTCCCAATTAACGGCATCTGAATTGCCAGGCTGGGCACTAGGTGGTGCTAGGGCAATAGCGTGTCAGCAAATTTAGCAGGAAAATTCCAGGTGGACGAGCACAGTAGGCTGTTGATGGTTACTTGCCAATAAAGCATTTGCTCTAGTACAGCTAATCCATCACTACCCGTCTTTGTTAGACTAACCCACGCGACTGGACACCATTAGCTGGCAGCAGGAACATCTAACACCGCCGTTCGCCAGCGCTGCTTCCCGTACGTCCGCCGGCCGTCAGAGCCGCAAGGCTCCTTTTGCCAGCCCGCCGCTCTCCCCCGAGCCCTCCGCTCCCCCGTCCTCGCGGATGCGGTACGTGTCCTAGGAGCTCTCCCGCCGCCGCGCTGAAGGCGTATGATGCTCCGAAGGTTGGCGCTCCCAGAGGTGCGAGTGGGTTCGGTGACAAGAGGAGCGAATAACGCTTAGAAAACAATTAGTGGGAAAGGCTTTCTTCCTCTGATCTGGTTTTGACACCCAGCTAAAGTGTTTCTCCTTCCTTACTCGGTGTTACACAAGTGAGAGCCCTCTCATCACATCTTCCTCCCTCTCCTCTCCCCTGTCCTCCAGGCAGATTCCACCCCTGTATTTACAGAGAGCAAATTCGATGACTTCCCTGGGGTTGTTTGGGTGCACATTGGACAGAGTTTGGCCTTTTTATAAATACACTTGTATGTATAAAAAAAAAGGAGGAGCTTGAACAGAAGAAACCCTGCAGTCTTGTGATGTGTCATACCTATGGATCGGTTGAAACTGAAAAATTCAAGGGTCAGCTTGTTTTTCACGTGTGGAATTCACTTGTCAGCTAAAACAGTTAAGTAGCCTCTGCTCCAGCCTAAATCCTTTTACTCAAAACACCGTGAATAACAAAGTTAAGAGGACCCAGAGGTCCTGTGGCTGGTGTTTTTATTTTCGGAGAGCACTATTCAGAAAGTCAGGAACACTTTTAGGCAAATTAAAAAAAAAAAAAAAAGGCACTACAAAATGCAATTTTGGAATTAACAGTGTATGATAAATAAATACCCATTTCTTTCTTTGAGAGGTGCATTGAACCTATGGATGATATCTAGCTTAACTGAACACAAGACCTGTTCCCAGACCCAAGAAATTATTTATTACAATGTATGACTCAAGCAGGGTTTTTCTATTTCTGACAAAGCAATGATTCATGGTAACCAGAAGAGTTCATGCAAGAACATTCCAGTTTCGATATTTATCTGGGATGAAATATCTAATCTGGAGCAGGCAGGCAAAGATCTGAACCTGCATTTCTAGGAAGTGTCCAACGCGTATAAACATAAGACTACTCTGGATGCACTTTTGAGCTTTCTTGAAAATGTTTCCTAAATTGCTGGCAGATGTCTTGGCATAAAGAGGAAAGATATTTGAAATCTAAAAAATTGCGCAGAAGAATAAACCTGCTTTCACTCAGGATAGGTACATAATAAATTCAGAGCTTTGACCTTCCAGTGTTTATTTTGTTTTGCACAACTGGACACACATCACATCCTCATCCATCAGTCACCTTAGGCAAGACAAACATCCTGGCCCGAGTGGGGCAGTCCAGTGTTCATCAGATAGGACAGGAATCGGGGCTTAAGCAGAAAGTATTCATCCTGTTTCAGTTAACCAATAACTTAGAAAATGGCAGATATTTGTAATGGCTCCCTCAAAGGCAATTACTGTTGAGGTCTAGGTGGGATGTCTGCCAGCCAACATGCTGTACATAGACAGGCGCTAAGAGCCTGGAAGCAAAACCTGGGGAGTCGTGAGGAAACTGGGAGACAGTTTAACTGGCAAAAAAAATCTCCCTTCCTAGTTGTACTGTATCCTCTGCAGGTATGCTTGTGTTGGGAAAGAGGTTCTTTGCTTTTCTTATTTTCTAGATTAAACCAAGTAGAAATAAATCTTTAGTACAGAAGAAGACTATTTGCATGTAGAAGAATTATAACTAGTTATTATGACTTTTATCTGTGTCTTCGTCAATCAAATCAGCTTTTGTGGACAGACAAGCCTGCAGTGGCGCCAAGGATAAGAGCACATTGAAAAGTCTCACAAAGTCTTTAAATACTACAGATGGGAAAACATAACAGAAATCTTAAAATGTCCTTAAATAGAATATCCCCTGCTTTGGCTACTATGGCCTGATAGTGAGCAGCTCTTTGTGGATTTCTTGCTTTTCCCTACTACTTCCCTACTCCACTCTTCCTAGATATGCAGGGACTTTTAA
The DNA here is from genome assembly GCF_028389875.1 of Rhea pennata. NCBI lineage: Eukaryota > Metazoa > Chordata > Aves > Rheiformes > Rheidae > Rhea > Rhea pennata. The sequence goes on from NC_084663.1 coordinate 70,175,584, forward strand.
TTAAGACACTAGTTCCTATGCATTGAGTAAGTATATATATAAAAAAGCAATGGTAACTTGGTGGTTATTTTGTTATCTAAACAAGTAGTCTCAGATGACCATCTTGTTAACACTCACTATAGAGTATACTACCTTTGCTTGGTGAATGTAAAACAAACACAGAAATTCGTGATGTTTGCAATTGCTACTTACTCAGTAATGCTCATGTGTCTTGTCACAAATAGAAAACCTGGACTTCTTACATTTAAATATTTCCAGCTTAGCAAGTGATTAAAGAGAGAGAGGATATCCATCTTAAACCATCTAAAGGTTAAAAAATGAATGAGGGAAAATATTGGCAATATTTTGCAAGGGAACAGATCAGAAGACCGAGATAGGATTTTATCTGTTAGCCTTTGATGGCCTTGTCTCACTCCTCATTTGGCTGAGAGAGGAGGTTCATACTGTGGTCCAGCAAACCCATACACTTTACCAGGAAGGACCAATCCTTTCCAGATATACAGATTCAAAGAGCTACTAAAAAACTCAAAGTGCAGCAGAAGTTGCAAGAAATCACTTCTCAGTGCACGTCAGGACTTACCGATTCAATGGCACCTCACAGAAGAAAAGTGCACATTGGGGAAAAAAGAAACGTACACCAAGGAGCCAGCTGCAAAATTCTGCTAGGAGCTATACCTCTATATACCCTCTTACCTCAGTGTCAGAGAGAGAATGAAGGTGATTATGCAAAGCATTGATAAAACTTCAAGTTCTTTTAGCAATAATTAATGAAACCTCTGCAGTCACAGATGACAGGAGCATCAGTGCAGAGCTGGTGAGCAGGACTTCGGGGCTTGGATCCTCAGATACAAAATATGGCAGTGAAAACTATATGCCTGACAACACCAGCCTCCTGCGTGCCTGTTTACTGGAATGTGTTTGCTTATAGCAATTGACTCCGGTGTTACTGAGGATGGAAACAGTATCCATGGGCTACTTCTTCTGGAGCTGCTTAAAGGGATACTATCCCACTTGTCCTATTGCTTCTTTTTCAGTGAACAAGCACAACTGTGCTGCCACTTGCTGACCCCTACGGATATTCATGAGACCATAGCCAGCAAATTATCTCCATTATAGGGAAAAAAAGGGGGGGGGGGGGCTGAAATGATGCAAAAACCTTTTGAAAAGCATCAGTGGCAGAAAAGAGGAAAGTGAGTGTGAATTTAGTTTTATTCTTTGCATACCTTTATCCTGCAACATTCAAGGACTTCAGCTTGCTGGAACCGGACTGCCAAGGACCCCCACAGATTCACATGCAGACAGAAGACAGGAGCTAGTCAGGGATGATCAGAGGGTAATCACAGAAACAGCTGCTTAAAGGATCTTTTCATTTCACCAGGTGATGGACCTGATATGCTAATTGAAACAATATCAGTGTCTACTCTTTTGCTTTCAAACCACTAAAGCTCTGTTTTGACAGAAGCACGATAAAAATAAAGTCCTCTTCAAAAGAGTAGTAGTGACCTCATTCAGGCATGTTCATTTTCATGGAAGGTAAATATAGCAGACAAAATAGTGATGTTAGCAGTTTGTTCCTGTGAAGACAGGAGGGAGGAAAAAAAAAATCATCGCACAGTTTGTCTTTCCACCAGGCTGATTTCCTTTAGCAGCCTGAATAAGCAATTGGCTACTAGCCAGCTGTGGTGGATTTGTCCCATGTTTGCAAGATCAGTCAGTGAGCAAAGCTGTTTTCAGTTAATAAATATTTGATTTACAAGGTACAGTAAGTAATAAAAAGGGAAGGGAGTTTAGCTGCTGGGAGATTTGTTTAGCACTTTAGTGGGGATAACTAACAACCAGCTTTGGTTGTTTTTCTCCTTCGCATGGCCAGTGGGCAACCAACTTTATCAGTCTTGCTGCATTACACCTTGTAGTGAACAGAGCTAACACACTGAGCAAAACAGAAGTGGACTGGGACGTACACTGTGCCTTAACAGAAACACAGCTGAAGGGAACATCCTTAGATTCTCCTTTCTTCTTCTCTGTGAGTAACCTGTGATAAATATTGCATTTCTCAGTATCATTGGGAAAATCAAAACTGTTTGATCCTTTCTATATGATATAGGTAGCTATATCTTGGGGGGGGGGGGGGAAGGGAAGGATATAAGGTAGCAGATACAGAACAGCCGGCAGCATTTTATCAAAGGAGAAAAGACCCCAGAAGACACCGACCTACCAAATACATAGTCCCAGGTATGTTAGTCAGAGCTGGAAAGCAAAAAGTGGGCACTCCAAAAAGTAAAATAAAGGTCTGCTTTAAAAAAACCCAAACAAACAAAAACAAAAAGCCCTTAAAAAACCCCAGATATAACGTAATGTAAAAAGTAGCAATTTTTTACATTTCAAATTATGCTGGGAGCAGTGAGCCCCTAGGTGGGAATAGCAGTAATGTGGGCAAAGCAGTTAACGGTGCCAGGAGACGAGTGCTGCCCTGCAAGGTGCCAAGGGCGGGCGAGCCTGCTGGAGGAGCAGGCACTGCCGCTCTCAGTCCCTGGGGATCCCACCTGGCCACGGGAGCATCACCCGGTCTTTCAGATCTCTGGTTCCCCGACCTGTGAAAAGACGGACAAACCTCTCCACAGTTCGGATGTATCGGGTTGCTTAATTCAGTTTCCATCGAGCTGTTTGGAGTTCTTTCTGTAGCAGGCGCGATAAAAGCGCAGAATGTTATTGTTAATGTTGTGGCTGTTCGTTGCAGATCAAAGCCTCCAACAGAAGAGTAATAGCCCGTTTCTAGAGGCTCTGAACAGCAGCAAGGTTGTTCATACAACTTCACAAAAAATACCATGCATACACAGAGTTATTGATTTCTAGGAGGTGTTGTCAGTAGTTGCTTCCCAGTAACTACAAGCAGGACAGAACTAGAACAAAGTATTTTCCTTGTCAAGTGTGAATTAATCTCTCTGAGTTCTAACTGTACAATCTACACAGCTTTAGATTGTACTGCTTTACATTTCTCCCGAAAGCAATTCTCAAGAATTTGATTAGTGAGAGTATGAAGAGAGCCTACAGGTAAGGGACAAACTACAGGTCTTATAAAGCAGACCCTGGAAAATTGATCCCCTTCCAGTCTCCATCACACGGAGAGGATTCAAATCATAGGATCTGGAGAGGACAGCAAGCAACAACCCTAGATAACACTGCACCTTGAGCTGCGATCTCCGCACATTTACAGAGCAGCCAAAATCATATGTGGCAGAGCTGCAGCCGCTTTCAAGCTGCCCTACAAGTCTGCTCTGAAGGATCTCAGGTACTTCAGGCTCATTCATCGTTTGGTCTCCCCGCTGGAATTAGTGGCAAGCCGAGGGAAGAGTGGCTTTTGCAGCTCTGGGGTTTAGTGGGTCGCTCTGCAGTTAGCAGGCAGCCTCGTTCCATGAGGCGGCGCGTTGCAATGGCACTCGCTTCTCAGCTCCGATGCCACACCATAGGCTTAGGAAAAATAAACAAACTCTTAGCGGATTGGGGGAGGATGCAGAGGGACACACTGGCTTCTTAAAAAGAAAATTTTGAAAATTTGTGGGGAAAAAAAGGTACAACACTCCAAAGGCTCAGAGTTTAGGATGTTCACATGGATGACTGGAGACCCAAGTCCAAGTCCATATATTGCTCTAATCAAACCACTGGGCTACAGAGTTTCCACGTGTCACAAGCAGTAACTTGTGCAGTGTGTGACAGCTCTGACTGATAGGAGATGGCTTGGCTAGCTTGGTGCCTTGGACCTTGCATAGTGATGGAGGGATGGATCCATGCTCGTGTTTCTGCTGGCACAGAAATTCTGCTTTAAATTCTATTCCAGACTTAAGAAAAACTCTCTGCCAGAAGTTTCATCAAAGCATATGCTTCTGCAAGGGAGCTTTAATGAATCAATGTTTTCTGAAAAGAAAGAGTTTTTGCCAAAAATCCTGTCCAGCTCTACTATTCAGTTATCTCTAAAGACTGTCGTCCTCCATCTGCAAAACAAGAGTAATAAATTTTACTTTCTTTATATGAAGCACAGGAAGATCTATGAGTGAACAGCTCACAAAGTAAAAGTTATTAAAAACTGGTGCTTTCACAAACTGATCTGACAGCTGCCACACTATTATTATACAATAAGTTTAAAATGGGACAGGCAAAGTAGTAATTTTGGCATGAACAGTCCTACTGTATTTTATTTTAAGACATCCATTCGTTCCCACAAATTGGAGTCCAACAGTGACACTAAGTGCTTTGGAGAAAGGTGGGAACGAAAGAAGGGGGCATTTCTTTCAAATTTAATTTCAATAGTGATTGAGATATTTGTTAAAATAAAACGCAATAGTTGGGCCACAAATGTTTACTGTAATAACAGCAACATTATAAAACTGATCAGCTCTGTCCTTCAGAAGCGGGCTGTGTCTCTGTTTGTTTTTCTGTCGAGGAGGGAAATGTCCCAGAGGATCTCCCTTTGGGAACCTCTGTCTCAGCATGAAATGAGTAACATGATTTATGTAGACACTGCCAGCTTCTTTCCCTTCTCAGGCAGAAAATGGCTTTATCTAGTCAGGTAATGTCACAATAAAGTAGTACAGTAGAAATTTCATCACTGAATGGTCTAAAAGAGACAGATCACCCAATCTGTATTTCCACAGGCTTTTTAAACAGTATGCTGTGCTCAAACAGCAGCAAGCAGTAACCAGGGGAGTTACAGGGGAGCAAGCAGCCGCAGCCGAGGGGACGCCTCTACCTCCACTTCACCCCCTGCATCCGTACTGCCTTCCCTCTTCCTCCCCGGGTCGGATCGGGGCTGGCTCTGCCTCCGCGCGTGCAGAGACGGGGACGTTTAAGTAGTCAATTTTTAGAGAAAGGGGGAAACGCAGCAAGCTAAAGGCGGTTGCAACCCTTCAGAGTGAATTCTTGTTTTTCCTTCCTGCAGCATTATCTCAGCTCGCAGCTGTACTCGGCGTTGCCCCTCGTCACAGGTGCAGAGCTCTCGCCCGGGGAAGCCGGTGCGTTACAGCAGGGCTAGCTAGGGTAACGCTTAATTGCTGCCTGCAAACGTGGCCTAGCAGAGCTAGTGTGAACACAGGCAAAACTGGATTTCCTAGAGAGCCTTCATGCTTCTGTTTCCATTAAGAAAAAACGTGAGAAAGAAAGAGCTGTAAGAAATGCTGTAAGAAGTTTCATCAAAAAATTTGGGATGCAAGTGAAAGAGGTTTGCAGAATATTTTTATTTTCTAACTCAGAATGACCCATAGTGTCTAAAGTTTGCCATTTGCAGGTAGCTTGCTGCTACTCTAAGCTGCACAAATAAATACAGTACTATTCTGTCATTTGATGTTTTCTTGGTTTTGGATACTTGCCTACTGAGCCTTAAAAACAGTTAACAAATCATGTTAAGTCCATAATGCTACTCTCACATTAGTGTCCAGAAGCACCCGTCATGGTTTCAGCGTAGCAAGGTTTTTCAGTCTACAAAAAGCACAGGGCGTTTTGTTTAAAAAAAAAAAGAACAGCACATATTATTCAGTTAGTTTCAGCCACTTTTGTTCTGTCAAGGCAAGACCAATTAGTGTCTCAAACAAAAGTTCCTTTAAAGAAATCCATACTTTCCTCGCAAATCATATTGATAACATTATACCGTATTGTCGGCGCCAAACAGGGATGTGAACACAGACATTGGTGACAGGGTTTAGCAAACTAGGAGAAAAAGGTGTGTCACTGTCTCCAGAGATTTCTGCTTATTTTCCAAAGGGGAGTGTTTACAAGCTCTCTTCCCACAAACGTAAAAGCAGATCTGAAACAAAACTATGCAAGTCACTACCGTCTCAACTGATTTAGCAGCTGTTGTTGCTGATGGTATCTCTGCTTCTCAACATTCATGAATAAATTCCTTCATCTTAAAACTTATAAACATATAAGTTCATGAAAGAACCCACATGATTGCTTTTATTTTTTAGGAGACTGCATAAAATATTTATGTCCCTCTGTGCCCCAAATATCAATTACTTCCTTCACCGAAAATGTATATGAGCAATGTGATTAAAAATTTACCTTACCACAAAACAATATACTATTAACTCATACATTACCAACTGTCCCTGGCAGACGTGTGCTCTAGCCATCTCTTCCTTTTAGGCCATACTTAGCATCTACATATACATCCTTTCAAATTTGACAGGTAAGTCAAAAATGCAGCTATTATCAGACAACATATCCACATGATCCCATGACAGCTACAAGCAAACACAGCAGTTACCGCTAAAAGAAGGCAGCATTTACTAATATATCAGTTACCAACCTGATTTTCCTGACTATATTCTAAACTGGCGTCAGAATTACATTTTAGAGAAATTCAGACAAACACAAATTCTGACCATTTTCAGCGTAACTTACAAAATCCCACTTTAACTAAGTTTTTAAATCTAAGCAATTATACTGATGACTATTTACTTCTTTCTCATGTCAGCTTTCCCCTTCCAAAAATAGAATCAAGCAACAAACTTTATTACAGTAAATTTTTCAAGTTTCTCTCTTTTTCTGGAGTATAGAACATGAAATACAATAGCAGTCTTTACTTTTATCATTGTGTTTTGTGTGTGAGATATGAAGAATTTAAAGTTTTGCTTAGAATTAAGCAATAGTTTGCCAAAGGCTATAAAAAGTCATTCTACTGAATAGTCTCACAGTAATATGATCATGAAAATCAGTGGCATTAAAAAAATGCAGGATAAATTCCCCGAGTACCTTAAAAATAAAATAAAATTTTAAAATCAACAAATCCAGCCGGGAAGTCAATGCTCAAACAGCAGAAACAGCAATGTAGAGGCTGTTTATTATCATTTTTTAAACTCCATATCATCTTCAGAACTTTTTCTAAAAAAAAAAAACCTCCTGAATCTCTCTAAAATGTAACTTTTGTGAGATGTTAATATGCAGACCATAGGAGTAGGTAAAGACTAAGAAGCAAAAAATATGTAAAATGTGTACTGAAATTATTCTATTTACGAATATGTGATCCTATAGCCAGATGCAAATGTTGACATTCTGCACCAACAAATAAATTTTGGTTAAGAGGTGCTTTTCATCAAAAAAAAAAAAAAAAAAAAAAAAAAAAAAAAAAAAAAAAAAACACGTTATGCCACATCCAACCATCAACTGGTCACAAATGAAATAGCATAAAGATGCCTTATATTGATGTAGATTCTCCTCCAGTGTGTAAATATCCACACTTGGAGAGCTAATCTTGATCCCTGTGGGGAGAGGGATTCTACTACTTCAGTAACAGGCACCGAAAGTCCTACTCATTTTGTGCTCAAAAAAGCTCCAATTTAGCAAAAGTAAAGGCTCTTTTCAGATGCTAAGTGCCATTACAATGCTAATAAGAAGTGACTTTAGGAAAGTTTCCACATTTCTGCAGTTGCTCCTGCTACCCTTTCAGATTTAGTGCTTGCAATTAGGAAGCACTCGGATCAATTTAACAGGAAACCCAAGGTTCTTAAGCAGAGGGAACCTGAGAGAATGAGGAGAAAGGAAGAAAGTCCTTTCAAAAATATACTCCCCCAGATTTGGTAACGTGTTGGTCTACGTGCATTTTTGCAACCACACGTACAAACATTTTGTGTCATTTCTCAGTTGTGGATCTGAAGTGGCCCAAGGCAGAAGTAAAGCTCCTTCTTACGTGTTTGTGCAGGACTGTCTCATGCCTCTTGTATCGACTTTCAGGAGATCTCAGGGTTGTCCCCATATTTCAGGCGTCATACAGCCTCTGCTATTACAGGTAGAAGGACTTGACACCTGAACGGGTCTTCTGGCAAGTAATAACACCATATGGCTCAATGATTTCCAGAATGAATATAGAAGAATACACAATGTAAAACTATCTTTGAATTCATAATTTTTAAACTTATTTTCATTCTCATTCTATGAAAAATTCATCTGTGCTATTAGAAATTCTGGTGGCTGAAACCCAAAAACCCAAGCCAATTTCATAATCAAAGGCAATTAAACTGTTTGCTAAATGATAAATACTGCATCTTTCTTCAATGGGAGTAGTGTTTTTGAATAAGCAAATTATTTTTCTGTTCACGAAATTAAAAGAGTGTACCATGTATCTCAAGCATTGAGAGGAAAGCAAACACTTATTAACAAGGTCTTTTTAAAAGTGTCGGGCATTTAAATAGCTTATATGTTAATAACAGGAGAAGAAATGTAGAGTGACTTCTTAAGCAAGAATATTGATTGTTATTATTTACTGCGGAGAGAAAAACTGCCTCTGCAATTTCAAATGACCTAAATTTTTGTTTTCAAATTGTCATCTTTAGGAACGAATATCTTCCTCAGGAATCTGTAGGTTGATTTAAGACTTTAATGAAAAAGTTAATATTAAAAAAAGAAAAAAAACTTACTGCTCTGCGTATAGTTAAATGACAAGAAAAAATAAGCAGCGGAAACTGATTGATTTATTCCTCTGGTCTATGCTGTGTGAACTGTATAGATTAAGAGCGATCCTTTATCCTGAGAGAAGAAAAAAGAAATACAAAAAAAAAAAAAATTCACTCTATTGGTCTAGGAATTCATATTGAAAACAGATAAGGATTTTAATGACAGACAAACCTCGAAAAAGTACGACGTAGGAGAGAAAAATACATACTTAAATCTACAACAGAGAGCAGCTTTGGAAGTAAAGTCAGGTAAGAGTCAGAGGCTGTAATTTTAATTTGCTGATCTCTTGACTTAAGTATTCTGCAGCAGTAAAGTCTTGAATGACTAAATGTAACACTTTACTATGGTTTGATCATCAGAAGCTAAATGTAGATCTTAGCTTTCAAAAGCCATATACATTTAAAGGACAATATAGGATATTTCCTATATTGGAAACAGTAATCAAATCCCTTCGTGGCACTTTTAGTGCCATAGTTCTATGGCTGAAAAGCCACGTTGGTCACTCCACACGCTCAGTTATGCGAGCTGGGCACATCTGAAATCCTTGCTAAACACTTTGCCAAGTCAGGCAGCAAAATGAATCCAGCTTATATCCTGAACAAGAGTACGCTCAGCCACGATTTTCGTGGTACAGAAATAACTGAGATTATATAGCAGCAGCTGAGATGAAACTCCACCACATGAGCCGATGTTATCAAAATGCATTAACTGACTAACAATTTGAATTGATTGAAATATGTGATCTTTCTCTTGCATTTTTCAGTATTCTTTTGACTTATTGTTTCAAAATACATCAACAAGTCTTGGGAGTCAGAGGAACTTCAGCTGTTGTACTTGATCAACACATGCAGAGATAACTCCCAAACATAATCAGAGTCTTTGGACACAGAAAGGAAATTGTAACAGTGACACTAAATAAAAAGTGAATTTTCTTAGCAAACTGCCCCTCCCATCAAATTTCTCTTGTGCTGATCAGGCTGAGTTTTGACTAAAGATAACACAATATTATAAAAATTATCTTTATTGGGAAAATCCTTTCCCCTCCCATGCTTATTTTTTTTTCTCGAGAGGCAGAATTAAGTGCATTGAACTGTATCTTTAGAAAGAGATTAAATAAAGACCTTGGAAAGCCATAAAAGCAGAATGAAACAGTAACGTGGAAAGTAGTGAGCAATGCAAGCTATAGCAGTTACTATTAGTTATGTGCAGAAATATTGGGTGAGCAGGTACAGCAGAATAGTAGACATACACTTCAGCTCAGGAGCGTACTGATCCCATAAGCAAACGTGACCGTCTGATCAGCTTTGATGCCAAACATTCTCAATTTTTTATGCAGGAAACCCTGGCTTGCAGCTCGTTGCCGAATGGGCCGAGTGCTCTACACGATGTTCCACCCAGACTCGATTTTCACAGCACGCTTCTGCCTCGAGCAGGTCATCCCTCTTCGAGGGCAACCCAAACGGCAACTCTAACGGAGAGCCCCTACCGCAGAAGTGACATCGTGCCTGTCCCTCTCTCTGCTTCTTTAGCCAGCTTACAGCAGCAATTTGGGGGAGATTAGCACCATTAGCACTTCCCTCCCACAAATCTGTCTTTCTTTGAGATCTTCCATGCAAGATACAATTGCTTTGATTGTATTTGTTATAACCAGCTACAATCCTTTATAAGATGCAGCCCCCTCACTAGGTTTCTATTTCAGCAGAGACTAGGTTAAGCTCTTGGAGAAATTCTTAAGAGACATTTGCATTACTGGATAATTAAAAAAAAAATAATGTCCCTGCTTGATATGACTCAGCAGTCAAATATTTTTATTCAGAGACATTGGCATTAAAATTCAAATAGACTCAGGTATCATTAGCTATTTATGAGGGAAAGATTCTACAATTAAATATTCGTGATTTGTTAATAATTCACGTTACAATGGGGCTTTTATTTCCTTTTAATTGTAAGCAAACAATATTATTAGTACTTGAGGCAGACAAAACAGCAGTATTATCACGATTCATTTACCATTATTACAAAAAAGTGGAAAAAAACAGAAACAAAACCCCCTCCAACCTCAATCTCTTCCTCCACCCCTCAAGATATCCTTTCTAATCCTATGAAAGCATCTGTCTTTGATTTCAAGTGGAGTACCTGCTGTGCAGGATGCAATGCCAATCCAATTTGTGTGCAACAAAACCAAATGGGTTGAAATGAACTCTGCATTTTAAAGATGTTTTTGTTTAATCATTACCGTCACTCCTCTTTAATGAATGCATTAATCAAGCAAAACTTCAAGCAAAAACGGAAAGGCTCATCTCAAGAAATGAAAAAAAAAAAAAAAAAAAAAAAACAAACAGAACTCCCCCCATCTTCACAATATCCGCTACTGTCAAACTCTGTTATGCTTTCCTCTAGCAGAACTTCAAATGCACATTATTGTAGGTTGTTTGGAGACGCTAAGTATAAGCAGCAGCTCCCTCAAGAAAGAAGTAGGGGAGGAAACAGGTGAGCCAGCTTGTAGTCTTAGCTCTGCTACTGAGCTGATTTATGACCTGGTACACAGTACATATAGCCCTGAATTTTCCTAGGCAGCCCCTCAGATACCCTAGAATTTTACTTCATTTTAAAGCAATAATGAAAGCAGTCAATATTGCTTTGTCAGCACCATGTAAAACCTATGCACATAAAATTTATTTAGCCGTTAGAAATTAGTTTATTTCAAGGGTGGGTATCAGCAAGAACAACGCGCGATAGTTAGAGGATTCCTACAGGGCAATAAAAAGCACATGGCTGGCCTAGAGAGAATGGTGTTTTTAGAAATTAAGGTAGGTATGTATGTGCTCATTGCTTACACAAATTTAGTCACTTCTATTATCTTACTATATTTTTCCAACTTTTTGAATCAGGGATTGAAGACAAATTTGCATGAGAGAACACGGAGAAAGAACAAACAACAAAAAAATGAGGAGACCAGCACAACCTTTTCAACCTCGCACTCCCATCTTCACCACCACCCAGGCAGAACTGAGGATTTGCTGAAGCATGACTAGTATGGTACACTGGCACAGGGCAAATACATTTCATAAATAAACTGGAAACAATTCAGTACAAGTCAATTCACATGACGAAGGCATTTTATGTAGCTGCTTTTCCAAGTGTTTTCCCTATTTGTCATCCCAGTTTTTCATCAGTCTCATGTTCAAATCCACTATTTACCTCTTGTTTCGGTTGTGCACTGTATTTCTTTCATGCATTTGAGGTATTAATACTGGTCCCTGCCACCAGGGTGTAACATACAAGTTTGATGAAAATTTGTTGAGCTGCGCCAGAATTTCCTTCTAAATTGTTCATTACAGAATTAGATCCTTTCCAGAAGGAATTATCCCAAAGCACTCCATTTAAAGGACTGTAATATTTTCAAACAAATTTTATACATTTTAAAAACTTTTTTTAAACATAAATTTTATGATTAGGACAGAAGCCTATGCACACATTTCTTTTATTATTTCCATCAATTTTATCTCAACATAGAAAAAAAACTGCAGAGGAAAAATCAGATTTTATTTCAATTAATTTACAGTTTTGCAATAAAAAAAACATTCTCCAGTATCAAACAAAGTGGAATATAGTAATATTACTACAAATTATCACAAAATAATCTTTTATTTATCTAAAAAAAAGCAGATTTTCATGTGCCTTCTTGATCCCAAGGTGTTCATATTCATTTTTCATATTTCTGAACAAAATCAGGAAGCAAAGTTGGCAATACTGACACAGAGAAAATAAACATTTTGCTCTGCTGATGCTACTAAATAGAAGGTCACTGCCATTTCTAGAATTGTATTAAGTGGGTGAAGGACTCATCTGTACAGTTATACAGCGTGCATCCATTAACCAGAACTGGGCAGGAAACTTCTTCCTTCCTATGAAGTAAATGTCTGAAATTCATGGATGTTTTTATTTTATGACAACTGCATAACAGCTCAAAAAATATCATCATCTAGCCTGTGGAGAATTATTCCAGAAGAGCCCACTCAGTCAAATGGCAGATTCAGATCTCGTAATGAGCAGCAGCTGAGTGTGATCACCACCAGAACCGGGGAGAAAGCACAACTCCTCTCAGTCTCACTACGGGCTCCAGATGAGCCAGCTTGAGTCTTGCACAAGATAATTTGAAAGAGCTGTTTAAAAAGTTTCAGCCATGAATATTTTCCAGCATTTTCTCTGAAAATCTCTTTATTAATCTAACAATAATATTTATTTATGAATTATTCCAGTGTTATGCATTCAAAATGATGGCTAATATTTTCCTTACTCTTTCTGCTATCTTCTTCTTCTGAAATGTAGCTAAAAAATATTCCCATTTTCTTCTGAGAAAGACCCAATTTCCTGATTTCAGTTGTTTATAGGTACAAAACAACATGACATGGTGGGGGGTGGGGAAGAAAAGGAAAAGAGAGAAAAGTCATCCCAACCTTCTGTCAAGCACTTTACAGCATAATGAGCTATGATGAAAAACAAGTCAAACACTGAGAAAACAAGAAAGCTTGGAAATCTGATCTTACTGACGGGATCTGGAATAATTAATTCCAGTCACCCATGTGACCACTGGATGTCCTCACTGTTCCTCAAATGCAGCAGAGACATCATCTAACTGGCGGTTGCAAAAACAGCTATTTAGACAAAGAGCAATGAGCGTGCAAGGACACAGGTAGTGATGATTCGCACAGAAATATGTAAACAAAACCCCACCAAATGCAAGCACGCATACCTGCATGTGCAGAAGCAAATTGGGGAGCAGCTCACCAATACTGGAAAGAAACATTCTTTGAAAACAGTTTCCACCAAGTTCTCAGTTTCTAGTCAATGCCTAATAACGCAATGGTGAGCAAGGCCGAGTGACAGCATCTCTCAGGGAGCTAGGAAAGCAGAAGTGCTTTTGATGAGACGTGCGGGAAGGCCAAGGTGGAGAGTGGGATACAACGGAGCAAATGGAAAAAACTCTCATGCCATCAAAGATGAGGGGAAAGCAAAGCAAGAGTGGAGACGTTGGTGAAAGACTGCTGAGCATGAATCAAAAGGATGCAAAAGAGCTGAACTAAGAGCAGAACAATTGAAGTGCCATGAGGTGCTCTTCAAAACAGAGGTCTGAAGGCATTAGTGAGGTGGAAGCTGGATGAGGCGAGGAGGGAAAAGAAAAAAAAAAAAAGGAGGCGGGAAGACTACTTCACATACTCTTTTTCAAGGTTAGGTCAGATGAGAAGTTTAAGTTCAAGTGAAGGTATAGGAAATTGAGGTGTTAGCATCAGTCTGTCTTTATTTATTCCTTTGTCATGTGACAAGGTCAGTCCCAATTCCTCCTCAGAAAAACAGCAAGCACCTTGCTTTATGGAAACAAAAAGCAACAAGATTTGCTAACATTCCATAACTCTCTGTTATGGAAAGAATTTCCTACTAATATATTCAACAGCAAATTTCAAGTCAGCTAGGTGTCTTTTTTGCAGACTTTGGAAAACTCAAGCTCTGATAGCACATGACTTACCCCACACTGGTACTGAGAGGCTGCACCTTGAAAAGCTCTGGATACCTCCTCTGTCCGCACCTCTTTTTTAGCACAGCTCACTGATGTGAATAGTTAAACTACAAACCTGCAGGAAAGGCAGCAGTTGCTCGTGCAAAATAATATTTGAAGAGTTTTCACCCTGTGAAGTTAAGTGCTTTGTCACTCCTTCATCTTTTCTGTCCTTCCTCCTATTTCTCGAAACATGCCAAACTGGCAACTAGTAACATTTAGTTACAAAAGCTATTCAGACAACAGAAGCACGGAACTCAAAATAACTCCTAAATCCTAAATGCCTGGAAGGATATCATGTTCTGTTGTTCTATATTTTCCCCCTTACGTACTGTGAGAAGGATCACTGGTCTAACATGCTATGGCTATTCCTTTGTTCAGATTTCAGATGTTCACAAAACAGAGCCACATTGAAAAGGCAGATTTTTAAGGGGAAAGCCCTGGGGGACAGAAATGCATGAATATATTTGAATAATAAACTAATTTGAGAATTTCATGGTTTGCAATTAAATTAATTAGGTACTTTGAATTATTGGTCAATGGCTCTTCAAGCTTGTTCTATCCTGTTTGAAGTGATGTATATATATACACATATATAAATGTGCCAGAAAACCTAGATAGCTTTTGGTCCTTCTCCTAGATCTGTTCTGTATTTTTAAATCAGGAACTGGCCCTAATGTATATGCTTCATATAAAGAATAAAATGGCTAAAGTGATTTGCTGAAATTTAGTAATAAAATCAGTACCTGTTAGGCCAACTTCTCATAGTTAATATTCTTTTTTTAGGCACGTTATCTGACAGAGAGAATTCATAGTATATATTTTAGCATTCCAAGAATAAGAGTTACTATCATGGCTCCTCATCCAAAGATCTGAGATTGCTTAAAAATGTCAGGGATGCTTTATGACAAGCTGTTCAAATTCTGAGTAGTTTCTTTATAGCTTTTGGCTCTCAAGGAGGATAAGTAAAATTTCTAATCCCAAGACCTGATTACTTTCCCACTTTTAAATGAAGACTGTGTACGCTCATTTTTAGACTCTTTGTTGGAAAGCTAGTTCTCTAGCTCCTCCTATACTTGCAAAATATTACATTTCCACTTAACTCCAAATTAAAGTCAAGTAAGAGTGCGCTGCACAATCCGGTACATAGTTTTTGCAACTTATTTTCAGATTTTACAATGGGAAGTTAGCAAAAATTAAGACCTATGCAAGTTTAAATAAATCCCAACAAACAATTAAAGTCTATTAGGTCAGACATTTGGAGTCCAGAAGTTCAAGTTGTCTTTAAAGTTCATGATCTCATTCATTCTCAATGGCTCTGGACTCAAGGGCCCAGAAAAGAAAGAGTTTAGCTATTAGTCTTAAGGCTGTAAAACTAAGACAGACCCTTCATACCATGCCTGTTTTCTCCAATTTTAATATCATCATAGTCTGAAAATTCTAAGGCTCACCCTAAATTAAATTTTTTGCCACTGGAGATACAACTAAACCCTGTTAGTGTTTACAGAGAATTACCAGAATCACATCTCAGCTTTACTTAGGAAAATATAACAAAGGAAAAAAAAAAATCAAAACTTTGCTAAGTTACTCGCTAGCAACTCCACAGAGAACATTTTTCCTCTGCAAGTTGAAAGACAACTGATTGCAAAAGTATTCAGGTATCCACAGAAGATGTCTTAGACCAAGTTCACTCATACCTTATTTCTATGGCCTTTGTTCCATATTTAGAGTTAGCTTGGCAGAGAAGAATTTGGCCCGGAGTTGCTACAGTTAGCTTTGATTAAAGCAGTTTTACCTAGACTTACACGATAAAAATGCATCCTGAAGTCACTGTGTAATCCAGCCTGAAACGTTTGCAATGCCTTGATAGAGCCCTTTAAGCATGATAAACGAGAACAAGACTACAGAGTAAATCCCGTATTGCACTAAAGAGTCTCACAAATTCAGTTTTAATTTTTATAAACAGATTGCTTCTTAGGTTGTTATTATTAGTGTGAGCTGGACAGCTTGAATTAGAGAATAATTTATTCCCTGTGCATTTCTAATTACAGAAAAGAGGTTCACTCATTGACACACTTGTCCGTCTTGTTCTTTCCTGTCTTTCAGGCATGGCTGATTGCAGTTAAATAGACAGACCAGCACAAACTGCATAAGAAACACAACTCTGTCAAAAAAGGACTGAAGTGTTACCATTAATTATTCTGGACCATGTGCTCATTTACAACAGATCTAACATGAGAAATATTCTCAGAGGTGTCAAACAGCCTCAGTTTCATAGGTGCATGGGGGCAGCACTGACTAAATGTTTGAGTGACTGGTAGGATGTGACCTGCCAGAGACCCTAGAAGCTTGGGGATTTCATGTGCAATTTGTGTTTCAGCATTCAATAGATAATTTAAATTGGGCCACTCTCACTGAGCATTTCTGAAGGATCTACATGCCTGAGCCTGTGTTGGAACTGCATGAGGATCTCAGGAAGGAAAAAAAAAAAAAAAAAAAAAAAAGCAAGGCATAAAAAGCATCTGCCCAACTGATTATTTGGGACTCACTGCTTCTTACAAACACTTAAAGAAAATGAAAATGTTGTTTTCAAAAGAATGTCGAAAGTTAGGCACAGCAATCACTGAATACATAAGAAGATGTCTTGAAAATGCTATTGGGAATGGGGGAAAAAGCCCAAAACACCATGATTTAGTTAACTACCTCTACAATATGAATTGTTATTTTAAATAACAGAGCAGAGAGTAGTTTGTTTAAGTCATTAACCAAATGAGCACATTTTGCAAAGGCAAGAGTCAGTTGAGTTAATTCAGAGTGGAGCTGAAAAAAAGCACTAGAATTGCTAAAATAGGTTGTAACCTACAAAAATTTGAGCAGGCATTACAATAGTACCCTCTTTCTGTTCATCTTTTAACATATGAGAAATAGGTACATTAGGTATTCTCTCGCTTCCACTGATGTTATTATTGTTTAACATCCATGTATTCTAACAGGAAAGACCTTGATCCACTCTCATACAGATCATAAGCACAAATCTCCTATTTTAAATGAGGAATAGCAATAGAAAACTCTTGAAAGAAATGAAGCAATATCATTTAAAAATAGGTAATATTCCTCTGTCTCCCCTGTATTACAGTTTTGCCACACACTGTTGTGGAAATTGTTGTCGTCTTTTTGCAAGATCTATACAATTTGCATATTTAGATCCCTGCAATGAAATTTCCCCCTCAAAGTCATAGACATCCTCTAGTCCTTTTTCACAGAATACACATGCAGACCTTTAGTCATTTAAGGTTTTATGTAATATTCCCACCATTAAATTTTAGTTTACAAACAGTCTAAGTCTAAAGAGTATTTGTACTAAGTGACAACTCTTTACAAACAATGACAAAGCTTGCTTAAGGGGTTATCATCTGTCAGGAAGATATTGAAAAGCAACAAAAAAAGATAGTTTAAAATCTGTCAGGTTTCTTCACCAGATATATTCAACATTTAAAAAGTAAGAATTCAAGACAGTAGGAATTCTCCATGAACCAATGTAAAGAATTTCAGAATTGCAAGTAATGCTGAATTACCGTACAGCACCATTCTCTTTCAACGTTTGGTTTACTATTCAACACTTGTTTTGAATTTATGATTTTGTTTTGTATCAAAGATTTCCTCTTTCTGCTACCTAGATAAATAGACTATCTTAATATTTGCTACTCATCGACCACCCGAAGAGCAAAGCTGAGAGAATTTGCAGCGCCTTTTTACTAAGTGCTACTTTAACTATTACCCCAGCCCCATCAAAAATCTTGCTTCTGAAGTTCAGATTACATGACAACAATGAAAATACTCAGGGTTCTGTTTCAAAAAGATGCTTTATATCAGGCTACAAAGCTGATACAACCAAAAGTTGACTGCTTTAGGGATTTTTTTTTTTTGTCTGTGTAAGTGTTTCAGGTTTCGAAACATTTCCTCTCCTGATTTGAGCAAAAAAAAAAAAAAAAATCTTTAGAACTTTTTTCACGACAGGCATGTGTCAAGACAACATGCGCACACTTACCTTCAATCTCCATCCAGGCAGGATACTCTGCTGAGAAGGGTACAAGAGATTCGCTTTCAAAGCTCGGCTCAGT
Source organism: Rhea pennata (assembly GCF_028389875.1). Taxonomy (NCBI): domain Eukaryota; kingdom Metazoa; phylum Chordata; class Aves; order Rheiformes; family Rheidae; genus Rhea; species Rhea pennata. The sequence goes on from NC_084663.1 coordinate 70,193,704, forward strand.
TTTTCTGTGCTAAGTTATTCCAGATGTGGTACAGAAAGCACTTAAGCATGAGTTTCCCACATCACAGGAAAGAAGCCTGACTGTACAGTTAACATCTAAAATATTTTCTAGAGATGTTCCTTTTCTTTGAAGTGTTTTAAATAATTGGAATGAATGTATTTTGCCTCTATACAAAATCTTAGGTCTTTGAAGGGGGGTGGAGTATGCTCCTGTCAATCTCTAGGTAAAATAACTATCTTTTTGTCTTAATCTAAAAATTATGAAAAGATGTCAGTCATACAATATTTAATGAAGCTTTCTGTTGTCTTCTTTCTGAGGGCATGCATACCCCAACAAAACATGCAGACTGTATCTACAGTTTGGCAGCCATCGTGTGCATTATCCCGTACTCTGCAGAGATGAAGTGTCTCTAGAACATAGAAAACTATATCAGATAAATTCTTTTTATCCTGACTACCACTGTGCATAGGAATTAATTAACTAACCTTACAAAGTCAGCCTGCATCAATAGTAGCCTGCATTAGTAGACTGCATAAGGGTCAAATATCAACCTTCTCTGAATCAAGAAAACATATTTAGGGATGCAGATAGAGACTGAATCTAAAAAAAATTAAAGTACTGAGAAAATAATATTTCTATAGTGAGATTTCCTAGAGACCAGGTAGGTAGAAAGTGAGACATTGTTTTATTCTGTTAAAAAGAGAAATCTGGTGAGGAGACTGGTGGACCTGGTTTTAAAGAGATTAAATAAAAACATTCTTTCAAAACTCCTTGTGGAAAGTTATGTTTGCCCTTGCTAAGGTAAGTATATGTTAGAGCAAGCAGACACTAAGCTGAAGTCTAAAAGCTTTAGTTCTGTTCATCACTTACGCTCTAGTGCTGCGCTTTCTTTTCTTCTTTTATAAGACAACAACTTTCTTCTATGCAGTCTTTCCAACGCCAATCTCGCACAGAGGATGACCAAGACTGAGAAGCTGAACAAGACCGATTTTCAAATAAAACGGGTCGCCCACCTCATTCTCCTGTCAGTAGAACATGGCAAGTGATTCTAGAAAATTTACAAGAACTTTCAAGATAGTAAGAATGGCTGGAATAGCAGTTTAGTTGAAGCAATAGTAGTTTTAACTAAAAGAAGGAAAAGGAAAGCCAACACAGAATCAGAGAGTTCAGTTTAATGCTGTAAAATTACTTGCAAGGTATTTTAATCCGACACAGTCACGGCTCTTTATTAAAAGAGTTTTGAACGTTATTCTTCCTTTCACAGGCAGGGAAACTGATTCAGATTAAATGTCTTGCACAAGGACACTCATGAAATCTCTGTAATGTCTGATCTGGGCTCTATCTTCTGACTACTGCTGCTGAGTCTTAACAACTCCCTCTTTCCTCTGCAAAGCTGCAGGCTTCAGCAAACAAAGCATTCCTTATAGCTAATTGGTATTACATGGAAACTCAACTGCTCTTATTTACAAAACTACAGATTTATGTCAAGCAAAGCCAATTATGCTTAATGTTTAAACTATTGCAGGTGCTCAATGACATTGTTGCTAGGCAGTAGAAGTGAAATTGCTCTTTTAATGCATCTTGTTCCAACTGGGAGCATGTGTTTTATCATCAGTGCAAACTTAACAGATGGAGATCTTAATCCTTACCAACGAGCTCTTTTCACCTCCACCCCCTCAAAATGGTGTCCTATGCATTTAAACTTAACTGAGGTGCTCAGTGAATTGTCTGGGACAAAACTTGTCTTTTTCTGTATGTACATACAAGAAGCAGTACAAAACACATGTTTAAGCCTAAAAAAAAAAAAAAAAAAAAAAAATATCCCCAAACCAAAAAGACCCACATAACACCAGCCATAACCACTGGCTATTCAAGTTCAGCAATGACCTCCTCATAGCACGGCACCGACCCAAATAGTTTGGACCAGAGTTGGTCAGCTGGTAGACAGGTGGCAGATAGCAGGCAACTAAACAGGGATGTTTACTCATGGCCTAGGAACCTCACTTAGGAAGAGATATTTTCCGCACACTATTTCGAAATTATAATTCTTTATGATAAGAGTGAAAACATGCATTACCTTGTGCAATGCAACACAAATAGGTGATCGAAATGCAGGCAATCAGATCTGAATATTTTATTATCTCCTATGCAAATTGTCACAGATTAATAAAACGTGGAACACAAGAAGGCTATCTTAACATTTTGCAGCTGCTTGTTATGTTATTTCACATGCACGCATATCTCCTTATTTATTCCGTCCCTCCATTTTTCCTAATGTATTAACCCAGATGTTTGAAAACGCTTCTTTTCCAAGTCAGGATTGAATCTACAGAATACTTTTAATTTCACTGTGTGCTGAGACAAGATTTAGAAAATTTAGGCAAGGCTGCAAAAATCTAGCAATCACTCACCCTTTCCTCTTGCCATCCATTCAAGGGTCCATATACATAATTAAGTCTGATAGGAAAAGCTTTTCTCCAGTCAACATGGGGAAGGTGGAGATTTTTCTGTAGTCAGATAATCATCCCAAAGTCCAGTCTAACCCGTCTTATCATCTGAAGTACCTCTTTATGATGGCTGCCCAATTGCTTCTTTCTTCATGGCTGCATACCTCTCTTGCATGATTGCATGACAGGGAAGTCTTCCCTGACAGGAGTCAGTTAATGCTTTCTTTCTTGCAGAATGAAAGATCTACATTAGACAGTAAAATAGCAGTAGCTGTATTATGTTCTGTGCAGTCACCAACTCCCAGATTTTGATTTCTGTTGAAGAACAGCATTAGGAATTTTGAGTTCTCTCAATCTGAGCACACATCAGATGAAATACCTCAGCAGTAAAGTTCACTTTATTGAGAAATTGGAACCACAGCAGAACCACAGGCTTCTATGAGTTAATTTTGTCATTACAAAAAACTAAATAAATTTTGTCTCCAGTCACTAGCTGGACAAAAGTTACCAGGCCAGCACATTACAAGGCCATGCCCTTTCCCTCTAACATTCAATACTAAAATGAACATAAGCAAGACAGGTTCCAAAGACTTAAGAAGTCTATTGCTTTGGAAAGCTCTCTGTCCTCAGAGAACCCTGGTCAAAACAGTGAGAGAAAAGAACAACCCACTAAAAGTCACGGTAGACAGATTTATAATCTAAAGTGCTAAACTAATGAATGTGATTACGTGACAGATATTTTCACCAACCAGGGACCTGACTTGATGACCCAGGAAATCCTTCTATTCTCATATGCCAATAGAATCAAACACCACCAGGTTGTAGAATTTAATTCTCTACTGAGCTGAGTAAAAAATTAGTATAGACCTTTTTTCCTCAAGTCCATATTACGTGAATTCAGCATTCCTATCCTCAACCATTTAAAAATGCAAGTCAGACCCAATCTCATATGGTTGATCAGAAAAAAAAAAATCAGTCTAGAAAAATATATTTGGGCTCTTCAACTGAGATCCAATGATATTTGGGTTTTCAACTTTTATATTTTCATTTTTTTTTTCAAGTACTGCAAACGACAGGCCACCCTCCAACTCCAGAGACCAAGGGACAGGCAGCCATTAACAAAGGTATACCAAGGCCTGGCTGCAAGTTGTGCTCAGCACAGGTGTGTGACTGCTAAGAACCTGAGAAAAATTTCCTTGCCAATGGCAAACACACTGTATGTCTCCAATAATAAGTTCAACTTTTATCTTAAAAGCAAGCTGGTTTTCTTATTGTTCTAAACTCATGTTACTTTTGCATTTTGAAAAAACAAAACAAAACAAAAAAAACCCAACAACAACAAGCCCCACAGGTGTTAAAAGTGTCTGCAGCCCATTTTTACTCATTGGCTCATGTCTCAGATTTCACCCTTATATTAGATAGCTCCCCTCCTTTTCTGAGTTCCTCTGGCCCTCATGCCAGCCCAGCATGGTGAAGGAGGGGGCTTCCCACCGGTAGGGCAGGAGCCAGGGTCAGGCAAGCAGGCAGCTTTCCTCCTGTACATCGCTTCCCATGGAGCAAACAGTGAATTATAAGCTCAGCTCTACCATCCGGTCACACACATTCCCACACCTGTCAGAAAGCACACCTCAGACAGGGGTGGCCATTTCAGATGAGCTTGTACCATCCCTGTGTATGAACACAAACACTTCTTCCATTTCCACTAGTGCATCCTATAATCACTTTCTCTTTTTCCATGAAAAAAAGATATTAAAACATGCTCCACACAAGTAACTCCCTTCTGGCTGGGTACCTCCCTTTTCCACAATATCTGCTGCCATCTGGGTTTAAGCTTGTCCCTTGGCCACCTTGCAAGTTCTTCTGCTGACTCTCATCTCCATCTTTACTAGTTCTTTCCCATGAGATATATGTCAAATGCTTTACTGAAATCAAGGCATATTATCTCTACTACATTTTGTTTAGAAAATGAGTTCTCATTAAACACAAACATTAAGGTAGTCTGGCAAATCTATCTTTGATACACTTGATGCATTTTATTCCGCTTTCCTTTTATCACATGACTTTAAATATTCTCTTTTAAAATTTTACAAAAATCTTAAATGCTAGCAAGATAAAAACTAACAGCTCTGAACTGTCCTGACAGCATTCCTTCCTCTTAGATATAGGCACTACATTTTGCCTCCCTCGCCTCAGTTCGATAGCTGCACCATTGAACATAACTAACAGCAGAGAGGCTATTTCATTTACTGTCTCTTTCATAGTTTCAGCACACAAGTTACACCTCTGTGTCACTTTAGTGTATTATATTCCTTATACGTAGTTTCCCCTTTGGAAAGCATTCCTCATATCAGTAAGCATTCTGACATGACTTCCATTTTCAATACAATCATCTTTAACATAAAGTGCCCCTTTAGTCTTTGGGTTCAATACGTAGCCTTATTGCATAAGGATCCCACTTCTTTCCTTATTCTCTTTTTAAGAGTGTGATTTTTAAAAAATTGTTAGTCACTAGATTAGCAGTACTAACCATTTTTCCCCCCTTACTTCAAACTGCATCTAAACTTTCCCACTCTTTTCCCTTCATCCCCTTCAACTGGGCTACCATTAGTAATTTTTATGTTAAAAAAAAATTTCTAGTCTCCAGTCTCCTACTTGCACTTCTCTGTATGTCATCCTTTAGCAATGACAAATCCCACGATGCTTCTGCCAAAAGACTAGAGCCTCAGCATAAACATTTCAAGCCAGATGTTGTGGGCTCGTTCCCATCACATAATTTCTAGTATATTTTTGGTGGATCTCAAAGCAATTTGCAAAGACTGTTAATCTGGCTGCGCCTCTTCACTGAAGGGAAAGTAAAGAAGTGACCTGCTGAACTTTGGATAGCAGATAAGTAACAAAGCCAGGAAGACCACACAAGTATCCCACATTTGCAAGTATCAACAGCGAATATTGCCTGAAAATAATTTTTAAATCACGCTGTCACAAAATAATTTGCTAAACAAATGTATACCAGAATTTATTCATTTTGAACCATTAAGTACAAATACATGTGGATACCTATCTCCTCATACAGATTAAAAACCTCTTTCCATCAACCATGCTAAGCAGTGAGTTCTCATTGTCCCCGATGTGTTATGATAGTGCAGCATTCTACAAGAATAAATCCTGTGATGCTTATATTACTTTGTAAACTTATAAATAACATTACTATTTCTAAAGCAATTCATAAATGCGTTGGCAGTTCCACTGAAGTATGCCAGATAAATTATCATTAGAAAGCTGGTAGACTAAATTTTAATTTCATTTCCTAACACGGGTGAAATTTTAATCAAGTTGTCTCCATAGGAGACAGAATGGGAGAACAGTCCAGGACACTGTCGTAAAACTTGATGGCCTTTTCGTGCTGCAAAAGCTTTTCTTCAGGAAGACTTCCTCTGAACTCTTTGGTGTACTCTTGATTCAGACTGTTGTATCTGGGAGAGGGGATAGGGAAGAAAAATGGTAAAACAATCATCCTTTCTGGGACTGATTTCATCCATTGCTTTATTAGGTAGTATTTTGCAAGATGTAGTGTCTTCTGGGTTTTGGTTTTCTAGCAGACAAAAAAAATAGGGTAGTGATATGGACTTTCCTAGAATCTTTCATGATTTAAGGATGAGAAGTGCCATTAATAATGTAGTACTGCACAGTTTTAGTACATTTTAAAAAGAAATAGGAATTGATATCTGAGATAATGCTCAAAAATACTCAGTGCTTTGCAACCATGGTTTTCTCAGAGAAGTTCTGGTAAAATTCCAATTTAATTCAAAAAAAATTTTTTTTCTAATTCAGAGTTCCAAAAGCTGATCCCCCCCCCCAAGTTAGCATTTACCTGATAACCCCTCATCCTTTCCCCCCTATGTAAAATGACAAGTCAGAGAATTTTATTTGGCACAGAGTGAAACAATTACATTTGACCTCAAACAATATATTTCACACTAGTTTTGATTACCTTCTTGAAAAAAAGTACATTGATTTTGAAGTGAAATGACATTTTGATTTGTTTTTAATTTGTTTAGGAAGACTTAAGAGAGAATTTGATGACTTTCAAGAATCTTATTTTGTGGCAGAATTATTTGTTGAATTCAACCTAATTCCATGATCACTTTTTGACAAGTCCAAACTTCAGCTTTCAGTAGTAAATGACACTTTACAGAAGAATGAAATGCCATTGTATAAAAAGAAAACACAAAGTACATGGAGGATAAACAGTTCTAACCATGGTTCGAGTCACAATTAAAACAAGAAAGAGAAAAACAACCATAACCCCCCCCCCCCCAAACACACACACACACACACTAGAATCAAGAATTAACCACTAGAATAAATGGACATTTGTGTTTTGTGCTACCCTCAAATGATTGATAAGATGCTATGACAATCCTCAGTGTTGCAAAGTTAAAGCAGCATGTAACATAAAATATATATATATATTTTTCTCAAAATTCTAATCCAATATTGCCTTGGAAATCTTCCATTATTGTCATTGTCAATTCACAACTCCAAAGTTTCTGAAATACCTTCCCAGAACTACAGTACAATGCTAAAGAGACAGAATGCCTCTTGCACACATGCCTTCCCACTTGCAATGATATGGGTTCCTCTCCATTCTGCTGTTGAGTATTACGTTCACAACTGGTAAGAATTAGCTGTGATTAAATATTCTAGAATACAGGAGGCAAGCCAGCTCTCAAACCATCCTGGATGCAAAGGTGATTGCAAGTGTGAATTCATGCATTATTCAGTCTAAGCTCTATAGGTGGCCCAAAATTGCTTCCCACTTGGGAGCTGATTGAACAATCCCATCATCTCCACCAGATCTTATTGCCCAGTACTGCATCAGGAAATATTTGAGCATTATCCTGTTAAGATCACAGCATACAGCATTGACCAGCAATGCTTGACTGTCTTCTTGTAACCCCCTCACCTGCCATCCTATGATTAAGAGGTATGCTTTTGGGGACACAGAGTTTACCATGTATTTGTACAAAGCCAAGTGCAGTGGAGTTCAATTCCATCGCTAAGATATCTTGGTGCGATGGTCTTTATTCCATGCCAACATATTTATGGACTTCTGTAAAATCCTCTTCTTTCTTCAAGACATTTTTGTATTAATAAAACCCCTTAAATATTTAAGGCTAATTACACATCAGTTTTTTTTTAATCTTACCACATCATTTTTACTGTGCAATTTCTCTCTTGAAGACAGAAGAAAAATACTGAAGTCTAAAACCTGAATGATAATGTATGATCTATCACTACCAATTCTTCATTACACTCTAACTTACAGGTTTGACAAGCACTTCTTTCTATAACCGCAAATGAAACATCAAACTTTCATTTTCTCACAGATACCTGTGTGCAATGGTCCAGAACCCCAGCGTGTTCACCATCATTAAGGAAGCCAGGAAGAAGAAGAATCTCTCCAATTTACCTTCATGCAACAAGTGTGGAAACCAGTTACCTGGTAAAGCAGACATTTGAAGTGATTAGTTTACCTTGTAGGATGAGATCACATGAAAGACATGAAAATAAGTTTGTGTAAGACACAACCACAGGAAGTGCTTTGAACCTCCTCCACCCTATTCTGCCCTAGCTATTCATACAGACTTCATTCTCACAGCATATGTGTTTTCTGATAGCTTCTGACAGCTATTTTGGCAGCTTAAACTCCACTCAGTAGAGGACATTGCCATCCATAAACACCCAGTATCTTTCATGACTATATTCCTATGTGCTTCACTTTGCTACTATACCGCTTTCAATGCTGTTCGCTGCAAACCACCTACAAATAATGAGCTCGGGTGGTAAATAACTATGGAAATCAAGATGCTTAATAGGAAAGCACGCCCAAGTCTCTTTGCATCTGAAGACTTAGTACTTGAAGTACCATAATCTTACACAACAAACATATAAAACCAAGGGGAAAAAGAAATTACAGTGGATACAAGACATCATTGTAAACTCTACAGGGAGATAACAAGCTCTTACACTGTTTAGAAATACAGGTTGTGTATTGCCTTGAAGAAGACAGAAAGACTGCAGTGAAGTGCAAGTATGTAGAGCGAGAAAGCTGGTGCTGAGAATCCAATGCCTACGTATATACTACTCAAGGCGGTTTAAATCAGATTAGTTTCCATTAGCAGCTGGAACACATCAGGCACAGACTTTTTTTTGGTTAGTTTCATTCAAAAAGAATGCAGTTTCTATGCACCAGGATCACACTGTGATGCAAACCGATATATAACTATGTAGAGATATTTGGGAGATTCAATTCAAAAGCACATTTCTGGTCTAAACTAAAATACTAACATAGATGAGCTCAAAAGCACTTTTCTTTGTTCCCTGAACTTCAGCATCAAATCCTCCCCATCAGAAGAGAGTACCTATTCACCACTTGGATGGGCTAAAAGGAAGCGGAGGAGAAATAGCCATCTTTGGCATAGCTGTACGGTATAAACCTGATAGTCTTATCTGATCATTAATTGACCACAAGTGCCATCCATTGCTATTCTTGTCAACTTTTTTCTAATTAGATTTAGAGGGAAGAAATAGTTCCGCAACTATTGGAGAAGGGTCACCAGTCAAAGAATTACCCCCATAATATTTACATTTTTCTTTCTCCTCCACATGTAAGAGCTGTGGATACATTTCTTTTCAAAGCAGTTACCTTTAGCTCTTCTGGGATTAACAGGGAACAACTGCCATCAAGTGCAATAGTTTTCCTCGACTCCTCCGCAGTTTGTTCTGTGCCACGTTACCTTCCTGCCTGCCACCGAACAGCACCACCTCACCTCTGCATGTGCCATTCCTTTTATAGCATTATCTCAGAATGAGTTTTAAAATGTATCATTTAACACTGTCAGTTGACTGAGCTCCTAGGTACTATAACTTCATTTTAGTAGCTTATAAACTTTTACTGTCATAATTCACAATCAGGTAGTTTTTCATTTTACGTCCCCCAGTGGCCCATAGAACTCAAGGAGAGAGAAGAGTGTGTCGGCTGAAAGGGAAAGCAAGCATGGGGCTCTGCGCTACAGCTTGTCAAAGCAGAGTGCACACTGCCTGTTAGATTATTTACATCGGCTAGTCTAACTATATGAGCAGCAGGAGTTTCATAATGGAACTCTATCTACAATGGAGTCTGAACAGAAAATATGTACTTAAAATAGTACAGAGCTGGAAAAAAAAAAAACTAGCAGCTTCTAAGAGAACAGAATAAAACAGATCTTTGAAAATGGCTTAATGCTAAGACATACACTGTATTCAAGTGTTGAAAGCGGGAACTGTTGATTTTATCGAGGTGGAACGCTAGCCTGGGAACAGGAGATCCCAGATCTGCTCCCTACTTTTACCACCAGCCTCCTCCATGACCTCGGTCAAAGATCTTGTTCTGTTTCCTCTCTTTTTTTTGGAAAAAAAAAAATGTCAGTGTTTAAACATTAAATCCAAGACAATCACAGAGTCTTTGAAAACCCCAGTATTGTAAATCAGCAACAGCATAGGCAGCAGCAAAGATTTACCTGAGCCAGAATTAGAGTGGGCGTGATAAGGTTCCAGCCTTACATCTAGATTATTGCCCTAGTCAAAGCAAAAGGCAGAAGCAGGGCTTTCAGCAAAGATTAAATTTATCATTTCCTAATTTCAATCAAAAATATTTAGTTCTCACTATATTTTTAATGGAATTTGGAATTTTCTATGGAAGCAGAGAAGACATGAACTATGTTTTCTTCTATTTGCATTTGTGGCACAGCAAATCCTCCTCTGGCGGGAAGTTTATAGGATAATAGCCACTGGTGCTGAAGCCTCAACCACAGTTTTCAGGCAGTGAAACTCCCTTTAGACACTTTAACACTTTATCCCACTAAAAGACAAGCTGTCTGCAGACTCCAGCATCTTAAACTGATCTGGTTTGGTTCATATTTTCAGTTTTTTCCTCTTAGCCATGAATGTGAGGAACTTATCGGGCCAGTTTGGTTTTGAAGGAATAAGATGCCCTTGGCAGTACTGTTTTGAAAAGTTCAGAACTTTTTCATCCTTTAATCAGCATGCAATATGCTAACAATTCAGTTTTCCCCAAAAGACACTGCCTTTGGGTTCTGTCAATCCTTTACTTTTCTACGGAGATTGCCAGCGGAAGTGCCAATTACAAGGTTGGTTTGTCACACAGATAATTGCTCACTGGGAATTAACTTTCTAAAACAAGCTCCTGATTTCCATTTTTATTCCAACAATGGAAATGCTGAATGAATCACCACAGGGAATCAGAAGTTTCCTTTAACTGTGTATATTTTAAAGAGCCTTTAAAAAGCCTTTTTGGTTAGAGGTGAACAGATTAGGAGACAAAGACTAAGAACAGTCTGAGGTCTTCCTCCAGCTTGCTGCCACACACTGCTGAAATAAAGCTCCTGGTGAGCTTCCACTGACATTCTGCAGTCCTATCAATTTTGCATCAAAGCTGCTCTGGTGGTATGAGAAGGAGCAATAGTATAAAACACCCAAAGAAAAACACCTGATCATACAAACACAGGGAGAAGGATAGGTGAAGCAGTGACTGAGACATGGACAAAAACTTTCCTGTGCTGCTTCTGGGGGATGACTGACTATGACAAAAAATAAAAATAAAAAAAAAAAATGGTGACATGAGCCATAAAAGAAGATGCGGAAAGGACTGTAAGCCAGTGTTTACATGCATACAGAAGTTTCACTGTTACTACGATGGCTTCCTTAGAGTTCCCAAGGGATTCACAATGAAGCCCAAAGCTGCACAGGTAGGTATTCAGTTTGTTTACTGTTACCTAGATAACACTATAGTATTTTACTTTTGGGAAAAATACAGAAGGAGCACAGGAAGAACACCCTACAGGTAAGCTTATTCTGTATGAATAGAGCTAACCTTAGAGCTAACCTGAAACTGTAGACTGTGATTAGAAAAAAAAAATTGTAATTCAGACCTTGGAAAAGGATTGCATCTCCTTCAGTCATTTCATCAAGTTAGGGGATATACGAGTGTTTAATCGTCTCCAAATTGAAAATCTCAGTTTGCCTCTAATCCTTATTAGCTAAGTAGGCACTGGTGGACACTACCATCTGGACTGCAAGAAATATCCTTTAGATTTATCATCTCTGGTATTTAAAAATCAGAAGGTTCCAAACTGGAGGAAGAAAAAATACCCACCAACAATGACCCACACACATGCACAAAAAAAAAAAAAAAAAAGAAAAAAAAAAAAAAATCAGTTCTCTGAAAACAAAAAATTCAGTCTGGGGCAGTTTCCTTCCTCTGACTTTTTTCCTTTTTCTCCTTACATATTTACATTAATATTTTTAGAGAAATATGTTCTGAAATGATTGACATAGGAGGACAGGTTTTCCCTTGCATCTTCTTCAGTGAAAATGTTAGGAGAGGTAAAAGAACTAAAAGAAAGCAGTTTCCCAGCTTGTACCGAAAATATCACTGTCACCCATCATCTGTTTGCACTCGTCAGATTTCAAAAAAAAGGTCTTATTTTATCATATTCACACCATCCTCCATAGATGCGTTAAAAGTGATTAATGCAGCTTAGACTGACTGATATCTGATCAACTTTGCCAATATAAAAACCTAAACAAAATTTAAGCTAGTGACATGATATAGGATATAAAGGGGTTTAAATAATTTTGTCAACACCCTCCATGCTTCAGCACTTCACAATACACATTGGAGGGTCTTCTTTACTCTATCCTGAATTGATTCTTGTAATCACTGCTTAGAGATGGGAGAACCAGAAATAGTGTTGGCTCAAGCTCTAGAGAAACAAGAATCATGGAATAAGCCAAAAGCGCAAGAGAAGCACACACTGAACCTTGTTGTATTTTACAAAAGCATTACTTAAACACTGCCTTCTTGTTTCAGCAAAATAGAAGGAACTTTGATCTCTAAAGAGAGTTTAGCTTCTGCGGGGGGGGGGGGGAACCCCACAACCCCCCTGCCCCTGGCACAATGCAGGTTGGTTTGCTTCCCCTCCAGTTCCGTAAATCGTCCAGATACTGAGGGTTTTGCAAGCTCCTGAAATACAGCTGAAAAAAACCCAAACATGTAGGATGAGAGCTTAGTCTGTGTCATTACCTAACAAACTCCAAACCATTTTTTGTTCTAAATAACCTACACCCAACTTCAGAAGTCTGATCCCAAGCCTACTATGGTTTATGAATCAGGAAAGTCTGGCAAGGGTGGCTAGAGAAGAGTATTCCAATCTTTAGTCTGAGTATTATAATGCAAATTAATATACTGGAATATTTCCTTTATTTACAAGCTATACATTTTGTGAATTGTGGTAACTTGTAATATTTCATTCAGTTATAGCAACAAAAACTGGGAAAGAGAAAGTCAATGAGATGCTATATATTTGTAGAAAACTGCAAGGACCCAATAATATGCTGTTTACATGCTATACAGAAAGTAAATAGAGAAAGTAATCTCTAAGAGTTCTAATTAGAGAAAATATTAAATATTTTTTGCCATAATTTCACTATAGCTTTTCAAGCTTTCCATAGGAATTTCTCTACATAAAGACTTAGGCCAATCAAAAATCAGACTGAAGAAACACTTCTGAAATTGCCATCCTGAGCAAAAGTCACTGTTACAGTGTGGTCAGCTCCCTGTACAGGGATGACAGTTCTGATGATGTAAGCAAAGACATACATTAAATCTTTTTTTCCAAGGTACGTAGATAACTCTGCCATACAGCTTCTTAAAAGTAATGTGTCCTTTAGCCAGAAAACTTTTTAACTAAAGAATCGTAAGCAAAATGGGAGAGAATATGGCCACTCCAGTCTGTGTGAAATTGGAAGAGTTCTGTGAGGTTTTTTGGTCCCAGCCAGGATGAGATTTGAAGTCCAGTAAAACAGTATTTCTGATAAGAAATTTTGATATAAAATTAGACAAAAGCTAATAAGTTACTGAATTGTAAACTAAAGCAAAAATCAGTTTCCTATTGTACTTTGTATAAAACAGTGCTATAAGGAAATGAGTGAGATATATATATATATATATGTACATACATACACACATAGTGGCATGACATAATCAATATCTTTTGATGATGACATTATGCTAGATTATTTTATGTTAAAAGAAGTGCAGGAGTAAAATAAGGAAAGTGAAAGTATGACAAGAAATTTTAATCCATGTTCCCAAGATCTGAACAAATGAATAGTTTTTTGACTTGTAATGCCATTTTTTGCTAGATAAAGAAAAACAGAGGAAATGAAACCTAACCATGAACAGCTCCAAAATCCTGCAGTAATTCTAACTGCAGCTGTCTTACGTTACAGCCAGCAGTTGTGCTCTATAAATAAACAGTTCTCTAAGGCAGGAAAAATGAGGCTTATGAACGTCAAGTATCTTCAGAAATATTGCTTCCACTATATTTTACATACCTAAACATATGGATTCCTGGCCTTTACTTACCTTTACTTAAAAGACTCCAGTGCTTTATATAACTTACTTACAAAACATATCTTATGTATTGAACAAACATTTGTCGGCAGAGGGGGAAAAAAGAAAAAAATAAGAATTAAACAGAAGAAAAACAGATTGAACTCTCTTCAGCATTACTAACCTAAAGAAATCTCCAGGTTTGAGCTTATGATAAATACTCCTCAACAGACTGAATCTGAAAAACCTTTTTTGAAATATAGCAAGTCCCTGGGAACTACAGTATTTTTCTGGAAAGAGTAAAAATACAACTACATTTTCATAGAACCTGAACATAGAATTTCCAGTTCTTCCAGCAGCTGGGCAAAGGGGTAAGGATAAGGAGGAGAGTAAAGAAGGGAGTCTGGGACAGTTTTTTGACAGCTTTGAAACTCTTAATCCAAATTCCTTTCCCTTAAGGTGATGAAGAACATACTTTTCCTTCTATTTCACATTCTTTAAAACACTGATCTTGCTCTCATGGCCAGAGAAGTCCATGTAAATGTGGGTAAGGCACATGTTTGTGTATGTGTTTATTAGACGTTTTAGTGTGCAAAAGGTACTTCTTGTCTTTCAGAAGAGAACAGAGATTGGAGGTGAAGGCTTCCTACAAGATGCCTTCCTCTAATTACTCCACCTATCAAAAGTAAGAGGACTCATTTAAATTGGATGAGTGCAGCTGCAAGTCTATTTCCTATCTTAATTCTATCTTAATTGTGAAAGCTAATCAATAAAACTTTGGCATCCTTTCTTATTCTACTGCATTCTTCTCTAAATCAATAACTGATAGGATTAAAAAACTGCTCAGAACACAGCTCGTGAGCACATTCTTACCTCGAGTGCCAGCGTGGACTGTCTGAACAATGAAAGCTCCCACAAAGCAGCCAGCTCCATTGAAGAGAGTTAAAAAGTGCATGGAAATCCCTCGAATTCTTTCTGGCACAAGCCGGAACGATAGTAAGGAACCTTCAGAACAGAGACAGTTATAGTCACTTTTCTTTTTCTTATAAAAAGAATGGCAGAAGACAGATTATATTGAAAAGAAAACCCCAGTGTCTCTTTAACAGGCATTTTCCATATTTTAAACATATAACCTACTTGCTGCAGAAAGGTAATCACTTGTTAGTATGCACCCTATTAATGATGAATCCTCTAAACTATTTATATGATTCTCCGGGAAAAAAACAAAACAAAACAATAAAAACCCTACATAAAATAGCACGAAATAGTATTATTCCACATGTATGTAACGTTCGTCTGTCCAGACTGTTGCTTTCACCTTTTAAAACCTGAAGCATAACGGGACAGGAAAAACACAGTAGCCATGAAGTGTGAAGAAAGCAGATGTGATGTTTAACAATGGCAGGACAGTGGGACCTCACATGCCAAAGTCAGTGCAGCAAGGCCACTAATAAATACTTCTGAAGCTCAGAGCACTGCCTTAATTTGTTTCAGGATGGACAATGCTCCTCCTCTCCCAGAGGGTAACCCTCAAAATCACCAGCTAGTATTGAAGATTCATTGTCCTCCACTTTCTTGCCAGAAGACTAAACCAGAAGTAGTAAGAACACAGGAACAAAGGAAAACAAAACTGTGCTTATAGCACTGATATCTATAATCCTACCAATTGTAATTTAGCTAACCTATGCTACAGTAGCAGTAAGTATTTATAATAGCTGGTTTTCTGGGGGGTTACTTTGATGAGTTACCAAAACCTCATTTTCCTAATCTTGCATCTTGAGCTCTCATCCACAATAGTTCTCCAAGCTCCAGTGTCTCCCAACCTGCTATATTAGCCGAGTTTAAATGACCTGCACGTTTTGAAACTTGTCAGTAGAAAATCCCCCTGAGATACTGAGTTGCATGAAGCATCACTGAATACAAGTGAAAGCTTGCAATAACCATCTCCCAGTCTTTTTAATTTGAGGTCCAAATGAGGGCTTTGGAACCCTATTAAGAAATAAGAACAAGCAAGCAAGCAGGCAAATCAACCACAGCCAGCGCTTTTTCCTCATCCACAGTAGGAGCCCAAAGCCTGGTGCCAATAGAAAGGAGGTGATCACATCATAGACAGAACAGCACAGTTTGAAGTATTGAAAAGTCTGGAATTTTGTACATCAGCGTCCTAACCCCCTTCAGTCACTAAGAGCTTGTAAAGTTTTCTTTTTCTAAAAACAGGGGTACAAAGCATGCACGTTGGCCAAATTCAGCCTGAGTAATTGTATCCTACTTACCTAAATCTCCCCTGCTGTTTCAACTGCATACTCTGCTCCTCACTTTCCCAAAGTGCTGCTGTGAACTATTAAGCAGCTGCTGCATTTCACCCTGGAGACTATTGCATTTCAATGGTGGGTGAAGTGATCCCCAATATATCCTTTAACTAACAGAGCTGTATGTTACAAGGCTTCTCATTTCTAAGAGCTTTGAGACATTTTGATGGGCAGAGAATATTCTTGCAATGCTTTAACAAACTGCAAACCTGCTAAACCTTTGTAGGGCAAAGCAGTCACATTACAATCAGATCATTTGTCCATGAGCACCGTAACAAATCTGCTGTGGCTGGTAGGGGAGCATCCCTATCACCCAAAGATTCGCGAATTGGATGGGCATATATCTGTTTTACATATTCAAGCTGTCAAACGCCTGTGTGTTCTTATATTGAACTTCAGTTACATTGTAACATTGCAAAGAGACAGTTACTTGACTATTATTATATGCCTTTTCCAAACAAGACCTCATTCGGTGCCTAGGGGATATTAAATGCTGGTATTTCTATTAATTATTTTTTTTACGAGGTGCTCATACCACTTGAAACAGATGATTCTGTAAGAATTCTAGTAAAAAGATGCTGAAACATAGTGTATAAATACAAGTATCAGGACTCAAATGTAGATAAAGAGTTCAATATGCCCAATCTAGCTCTTCTGACCAAGCACTCCAGAAATGAGATACCTCCTCTCTTCCCTCAAGTGTGAAGATCTCTGTCTTCAACTCGGATCATGTACTTTTTGGTCATGTAAGTTATTATGATATTTTAATTTGACTTTCTGCAAAACAGACAGTAGAATATCAGCAAAAATGAAACAACAGTTTATATATTTAGGTTTAAACATCTAAATGTCTTCACAGATGATGAAGATCCACTGAATTGTTCCTAATCAACAGTTCAGTTCAAACTGAAGTAGAAAACTAGAACTCAATTCAGGAGCCTAAATACAGATGCCCAGTGTTACTTGAAATGCTGTAGTGCACCTGCATGGGGCTGGCTGATAAGGGTGCAGGACCTACAGGAGAACCACACGCTGCAGCTGGAGGCCAAGCAGGCACCCTGCAGTTTGGAGTGCCCTGCATATCTTAGATATTCCATCACAGAAGGTGACACACACTGATGCATGGGCAAATGGAGGCCCAGATCTCCATCGACTACAGCAAGAACCTGCTCTTTTTGAAACCTAAATTTGGTTCTCTATATGCAAGTCAAACTTAAGCTTAGCCTCACTTCCCTGGGTTCTGGAATCATGCCTGTTATTATGCCTGTCTTAACAAGACACTTTATTTTAATGTGACAAATAATAGAGAAGACACTCTTCTTCCTCAGGTATTCCAATGATAATCCTCCTTCAAGCAAACAAACAAACAAAATTCAGCTTTATTTCTTTCCTAAAGGCTAATATCATCTCCCAGTCAGAGAACTTCCACCGTGTCTCAGTGTGCTAAATTAAAGAGTCTATTCTGTAAGAAATATTCTTCTCATGCAGAAGCATAAGGAGGCTGTAAGGCAAGCCACCTCTTAACTTGTTTTGTTTATTTTTTTATTATTTTTTCTGTTAAGCTAAACAGAGATGGTCACAGTTTTCTGTTACACTTAGCCTGAAACCTAGAAACCACATAACTGAGACAGGTTTCCAGGCTGGTTAAATACTTGAAAGCTATTGAATGAAGAGGCATTATGAAAGTGCTAAGTATTTAAAACTAGGCGAAAATTACCTTTTTGTGACAGACCATGACCGACAGCTCTTAGCAGTCTTAGAGTGTAAGAATGAAAGTTGAAACACTAAAGTTATTTACTGCTCTTAAATAAAAACCTGAACAATGATGGAGTTGTACTGGAACAACAGACACTCAACCTGTCCAAGTAAGTGCTTGTAGAGATCAGCTAGTCAGCTACTTTACCTGTGTTTATTTAAATGAATGTTGATTTGATTATTTTTCTAATACTAACATTAAGTTCTAGAAGGTAAAAATGCAGGTAAACACTTTATGTGCTCCTAATTAGGAAATAAGCCCCAGGAATGTCAGTACAGAAGTAGAAAGGTAAATTATGGAAGGGACAGAAGGTTCAGACTCACAATCAAGAGTGTCTCTACATAGTTTATGGATGGCAGACATGAACTAAGCTCTCCCTGTGCTCTGAGGAACAGGAGTTTTTATCTCCAGCTCCATGTCACAAGCTAAGGCATAATGCTCTATACAGATATGTTCACATCACTCCTGATTGGAGCACAAACAAAAATCTTGCATCTCTGCAGTATTCTTCAAATTACTATCTCAGCTGAATTGTGCTAACTGCATGCATCTGTTCTGAGTAATAAACTTGCTGTAATTCTATTCAGCTGGACCCAATATAAAAAGGGTTAAGCTAAAATTGCCTCACCTTGCTTTGGTTATGACCTAAGAAAGTATGCACGGACAGTGACCTGTCACATACGCATTTGTTTAGTCTCAAGAAAATTGTCATAGAACTGTAGAACTGTTCAGATCAGAAGGGACCTCAGGAGCTCATCAGGTCCAGCCTCCTGCGGGAAGCAGGTTCAACATCAGCGTCAGCCATGCATCTGCGCCCAGTACCTCACTGGTGTGGTTATCCCCTCCCCTGCTAAATGATGGATTACTGAACCAAGTCATCTGACCAGGCTGTTCCATGTTCTAATTAATCTGGGATAACATCACTGCTCACTTAGAGCCAACAAAACCTGCTCCTTTGAAGCAACTACAGTACAGATCTGCTCACTAATCCTGTGGAAAAGAGCCAGGGATAAAACATCAAATGACAGTCTAACTAATTTTAGGAAGCTGATATCATTCTGTGCAAGCCAGGATGCTCTCACTTTAGCCTGTTAAATTTTACTTACAGGAGGGAGTTACCAAGGCTTCAGCCACTCCAAGTAAAATGTACTGAGGAGCTAAGTGGAAACAAGGCATGGAGGAGACCAGGAGAACCTCCTTGGAAAGGGTCTGTTCCACCTGAGGAAAATGCTTTCGGTGTATTTCAGAGAAGCCAGCAACCATCACAGAAAGTGCAGCAGATAATTGACCTACAACTGGACAGAGAGCATAGACAGCATTCATCAAGGTGGCAGTTAACAGATTGCAATGTATTCAGAAGAAAACAAAGCAGAGGCTCAATACATGTGAAAAGCATCCTATCAAAATGCATCCTTCCTGTGCACATAAATATGGATAAAAAGTAATTCCTACTCTGTGAGCTTAACTCTAAATAATACAATGGCAGAGACCAGATCAGCACAGGAAGAATTTAGGGGTGAAGAATATATGAGAGAAGAAAGTTTTTCAGAGGAAGAAATTCATAAGCAAGAGCTTTCTTTTGGGGGTGGGGAGAGATGAGGAGGGAGAAGAAAGAAGGCAGCTCTTCTAGATGAGGTAGGAAAAAGACTACCGAGGCTAGGAGGAAATACTGAAATATACACATGCGCTTTATACTTTACCTGTTTGTTTTCTATGCAAGAAAAAGCACGTGACCGAGCAACAAGCACTGGCCTTCCAAGAAGAATTTAACATCTCTTACGAACCAGGTGACCTCAGTAACTCTGTCATTAAGACTGCACTGAGCAAAAGCAGAGTTTAATCCAGTCATGAGTCATGGCAGCTGATCCCCTGCAATCGTAGGCAACAGTACTGGCTCCAGCTGTGAAGCAATGACCTGCCCATACCCACTGAACTGAGGAACAAGGACTTCTCTTGGACTGGGAATTTTTAGCACTTTAAGTTTTTAAAAGCAAGTTTACATCCCACAATCTCAAACAGCATGCCAGACTGGTATACTGTTACTACTCAATACTACTGCTCACTGTAAATAATAATAGCAAAACAGGTACTCTGGTTTCCTAGAAATTAGGCAGAAATCATTCACCAGCTGAAGAAGCCAAGGCAGCTGAAGTGCTGTATTTTTAAAGCTGCAGGCTAGGGTATATAGAAAAGAAAGGGAGATCACCACTTAAGATCACACCTTAGTAGATGAAGCCTTCCTATAGTTTTCCTTTCTCCTCTACTATAGAGCAATCCTGCTTTTGAAAGTTCATTTGCTAGACAGTAGCATTTGCCAGATTGTTTAACATTTTAGAATTAGTTGAGCTGCATTACTGGAAGAGATAATCTTCTGCTTAAATGAATGATTTTTTTGGGGGGGGGGGCAAATAGTGAAACAGGATTCTCATCAGAAAAACAGATCTTAATTTTATTCTCAGTTCCTGATGAGAGAGAAGTGGCATAAAAGCTGTGCTGTAGATTTTGGAAGTTTACAGATAACTTCTAAGTTATCTGAACTGAACATTGATCACAGTTTACTTCCAAGTGCTGCACATAAGCCACTGGGTGATTACAGTTGCCTCCTGCATGTCTTGAAGAAGTATCACTGCATGATTCATAAATCATTGCTCAATATATTCTGGCACATACAATGCATGAAGTCTTACCACCTGCCTGCACAAGTCTATACAGAAACACAGAAGAGGAAAAAAAAACTATGCCTAGCCTTATCATGTAAAAAAAAGCTTTCAATAAACTTGTGTTTTAAATACCACAGACTTCGTGACAAATTGTTGCATGAGGAACACTATTTAAATGTATTATTTTATGCTTTTTGATATGAGGAAATGATTGTAACTTCTCAGAAAGGCAAAGAATTCAGACTTTTCAAATAAATCTCTATTAAATTTAAAACGCTTCTATTTCAAGTGTTTTGAGCTCCCATTGATTTTGGCTAGGCTGTGGTTCCTCCTCAGCATTTCTAAGCTATAGTGTGTAATGTACAGGTGTAAGAGCAACAGGTGTGGTTTCTTTTGACAGCTTTGGCTCAAGTACTTGAACTGTGCACTGCTTTCTCCTTGTCTTACATAGCCTAATCTTACTTCATGACTGGCAAATGCTCACTTATTAGATTTGACATAAACAAAGGGCTTTGTTTTATATATGTAAATATACCCATGCACATACATACACACCTACCTGTGACAACAGAACCAAACTTGTGCAGACACCATAGAAAGCAGCTCTGCTGGAAAATATATCACCTATTTTCACACTACCTTCTATCAGAAAGCCTTCCCCTACAGAAGGCAACAGCAGTGCTGGTGTCTGGCTACTGTCTAGCAGCAAGAATACATATTATACTCCTTCCAGCCAGTATTAAAGTGGTTAAGGTATACTGATAGAGAATAATGGGTATCACTCTTGGGTTAGAAAAGTTCTTTTGCTTTTCTTTATTTCCTTATGAATATGTTGAAGGTATTCATAAGCAGCCACTACAACCTTTCTGAGCCTCTGCTTTGTCATTCTAAATAAACTTAGTTTTTCCCTCATAAAGTAAGTTACTTATGTGCATCCAGTGATATCTGAGTCCTTCTGATCATGACTGGAAGCTTGGGCACAGCTTGTTAGAGGAGAGTTTACTAGTTTCTCAGAAAATTATGCTTATATTCCTTTTTGTAGTTGAAAATACCTTGTTTTATATAAGAGCAAGTTTTATATATATGCTTTTTGATCACTTTTCTTCCTTAATAGTCAAAATTACTACTAATAGATATCATGCAAATAGTTTAGATTTGTAGGTTTCTTCCCTTTCCTCTCATTTCCAGCTGAAGCCCATAGTTCCCATAACAGAAATTACACAAGACTTCTCACTTTGTAGTATTACATCTCATCCCCATCTTCCCCTGCCACCTCCCCAACCTCTCCTCCTTGTTCTTCTTAACCTGTCCAGCTTCATAGTCAGCCAGCCACTCCTGCCTGCTTCTCAGCAAACATCTGTGTCCTCACCTACCTCACAGTCCTAAATTAATCCCTCTTTTCACTTATAATTTCAGTAATAATTATCTCTTCCTGTAACTAGCTCTTCATGCTGTCACATGAGCACAAACGCTGGTTGAAGGGAAGGGATGAAAGACTTAGCTGGAGGGAGAGCAAAGCTGAAGCAGCCCGGGCTTCAGTGCTCTTGAGCTGCCAAACACTTTCTGACTACATTTTCTAAGTAACCTCACTGCAAGTGGGGGGACAGCTATTCAGTCAGCATGAACATGCAGTCCTCTTCTGAATCTTCTGTATTCTTGACTAAATCAAGCAGCACAAGCAAGTATGAAAATGGAAGAAAAAAAAAACTCTTTAAATTTATCAGTGTTCACTTTTTTCTTTTGTGAAGTGGTCCAGATAATATATTTTAGATACAATTTAAGTTCACTTTAAGATTTTCATATATGTTACATCATACCTAGTTTACAAATAAACCAACAATCATAGAAGTAGTAATATAGATTACGATTTTCAGGTATATCCTTACTAGAGAGTGATCACAGATATTATAGTTCAGCATGGTCTGTAGGGTTCATCTTTGAAAACTAACTTTTTAAACACACTGAAAATTACCAGAAAATGATTTAAACTTTTTCTTGTTTCAAGACTTGTATTATAATACAGCTAGAGGCTATCTTAACACCAACAGCCTATTTATACCTTCATTTTTGTTCCTGAAAATAATTGTGAACCTAATTAACTGTTGGCAAAAATATTAGTACTTAGAGGTCTACCATATTTGCAGGTGCAGTCATATACTTGGATATCTAAAGCCATCGTCTGTACTCACAGGTATTTTTGTGCCTTAGGTAATTCATCACCCCTAACAGGAGGCTATTTTCATAAATGAAGCTATTAAGAATAAACCTCTGCATATATTCTACTGCTGTTCAACATAACAGGATAGAACATTAATAGTAACTTGAAATTTCCATTGTTTTAAGGAAAACTATTATCTGAATGTGGTTTTTGTGTTTTAATACAGATGTTATTTTAAAAGCTAGGGTAATTGCAACCTGCTGCATTAGATGCATCTGGTTTGTATAAAACTTAATAACACTCTTAATTAGGCTAATTTAAGCAGATTAATTCCTCTGTGTGTGTTGGTACTTACTGTGCTGCTTGCCATGGGGCACTGAATTAACAGTAGCACACAGAGAAAATGGTCATTTGTAAATATTTTGTCTGAGGTTTGTAATGCAGGCTGGATGCTACAATATATATGGAGAGTAGTTCACTTTTCTAATGGGAATATCTGCAAAAGGAAGTAGTTTTAAATGAATATAGAATTGAAGCTGCTTTGCTGGTGCTACTACATGCTGTTGGTATCGGAAGAGGGTTGCAGAGAATCCCTGTAGATCCCAAGACATAGGGGGTCTGGAAGATTGTGGGAGAGGGTGATGGGGGTAGGGGAAAGTGATGCCAATGGAGGACCTCTGACTTCATGAGGCTCAATACCTGCTAAACCCATCATTGCTTCTAGGCTATGAATAGGTGAGATGAATCCCAATCTGCAAGTCTAAAATCATATACTTACTGATGAAAGTGTTCAAAGTCATGACAAAAAATACTCGTTTGTACTACTTTTATGAGAAAGAGAATACTTCAGTTCTGGAGATCCCTCTTAGCATATGTTCACTTATACAAAATGAAGCTAAGGCATTTTTCATTTCAGAATTTTAGTGAATGAGTATCTAATATAAAATTAACAAACACCTGGACAATGATCTTAATCTAAAAATCTAATATTAGAGAAGAAACTTGCACTTCTCAAAGTAATCTACTTGTGTTCAACTGGCTCACTGAGGATAGTGGTCCTGTGATACACATCTACACTTTACACAGTTGTCTACGTGTTTTCTTTTGCTTGTTGTCAGTTCTAGAAACACCTGTTGCAGACAAAACTGGACCGCATACTTTTATTTCACTTGGGTTGCAACTGCAGAGTCTGGAATAAACTATACTAGTGATAATACAGTAATCTTTTTATAAAGCACACTCCTAATATAGATATAATTACAGCATACAAATGTGAAGAAAAGCAAAGTCTTTATTTATAACCTAAGCATTTAGACCCAAACTTAGTGTTTTTAGCAACAGCATTTCTCCAGTATCAGAGAGCCACTAACTGGAGGACTCTCCTTTCCTAAAGAGATTTCTGAAGTAGATCAACTTTGAAAAAGGAACAGGGTAAACAGACACATAGGAAATAACCAAGTCAGCATAAGTCTCGAGCCTAAGTGGTAAGCACTATTTCTCTCACTAATTCCTCAGCATTCCTCCTACTTATTTGTGAGCATTTGCCTCAGTATCTTTTCTTGGGCAGAAGAGGCTCCATTTCTGTCCTAAATAAATGCCTAAACAATTACTGCATGTTTTTTCATGGCATCTAATCTAGTATTTCAGACCTGCCTTTCCTTTGAATTATATCCAACTCTGAGAGTCATCCCAAAAACAGTTCATCTTAATATTTATAGTTTAGAATAATTACATAGGATCACCCATCATCTACTTAAGTTTCTCTTTCAAAACAGAATACATATCAAAACTATGTGAACACACATATTTTATACTTACCAATGTAAATTGTCGGAGAATGTCTACCTTCCTTGGAACTAAAGAGACATGAGTTAACACATTCCAGAATAGGAACAAGAATTAATAGCGGTACAATGCTTATCACATTCATTGCTGCAATTGGCAAGACAAATCCACTGAAATTCAAGTTGGAATTCATGGTTTGGAGATAATATCCTGAAGGAATCTGCATTGTGGAAAAAGATCCATTTCATTAGTATACCAGTTATACTTAATGGATGAAATTTTATTGTATTTGGAAATCTCTCTAAGTTTTTTCCTTCTGCTTTCCTTTTGAAGAAGCCACAGTAAACCAATAACCATCTGACCCTTTTGGATTGTGATATTCTCTGCCAAGATTTAACATTTTCCTTCTATTTTATTTGCTCCCCAATTTAACAGATCTAAGTAACAACCTGGCAATTTGCACTAGTTTAGTTGACCGCCCCTAATTAGGGCTATGAGTCAACATACTAAATAGTTCTGCCTAATACTTTAATCACTTCCTATATTACTTTACAGATAGTGTTTAATAGAACAGAATTCCCTTTCCATTTTAGAATAATAAGATGCAGAGTTATTTTGGATTTCTAATTGTGCACTCTAAACAGGGGTAATTCTTAAAGACACTCTTGCCAGCACATCATTTTAAAAGCTATACTGAATGAAGATTTGGCCACAGTCTTAGAACCACCTTAAATGGGACTGACAGCTTTAGCAGTGTATAAAGGACTACTTTGTACTTCTGCAAACAGAAAGCAGAAGAAAACCAGTATTCAGAAGACGAACAACCCATCAGTGGTAGTCATCTGCTTTTTTTTTCTTTTTATTTTTGTGCAAAATCTTTGATGAATAAAGCATTGCAATTCCACGTGCAACAACAGGAAGTTACGATCCATTCCATTTTACAGACTGACATGAAGAGAAACAGGTAATTTGAGCAATTCACAAAAAGCAGTCATGACAGAGTTGGATGCAGAGCTGGTTTCTTAAGTCTTATTTCTTTACAAGAATCTTACGTTTTTAGAGAGTTCTGGATTCCTACACTACTCCACATGGCTCTTTTGTATGATTGGCAATACTAATTCCAGGTAAAATGTTGTCAAAAAAAAAAAAAAAAAAAAAAAAAAAAAAAAGAGTACAGTTAGAAATCCAACTGAAATGTTACTCATCGAAGGTTATAGTTAACACTATTCATCAAAATCTGTTCAGTCCTTAAGATTCAGAATTCTGCATAATTCTTTATAGAGATGTTTTCACCTATATCTCACCTCCAAATGAGGATATAAATTACGAAAGGGTGAATAAATGGTAACCGAACTATGAGAGATCAGAATCAAGCCATTTGGCTGGTCCCTGGTTTTTGGTGCCTATTAATAAGAACTGACTTATTAATAGAAATTAAGTTATCACTAACATGAATCACAGGCAGTGAAACCTGTTAATTTAATATGGAGAAAATACTATGAATCTTTAAAAATATATATACGCACACAGCCTGCTATATCTATACATAGAGAGATCTGTATATATCTATCACCCCATCAAACAAAACAAAAATAAAAACGTAGAGTTACTGAAGTTTTGGCTGAAGGAATAAAAGTCACTTCTTTCAGAAGCACAGATACTTTTCTCTTTTATGGACATATACCTGAATATTATAACTCTGATTAATGGCACCTGGTTCATTTTTCATTTCCATCTGGTAATTAACGTCTAGCATCAGCTACCTTTTTTGTGTGTGTGTGTGGGGGGGGGCGGAGGGGGGAGTGCAAGGAAGAGAGAGGGGAAAACAAGCCAGAGAGATGGAAATGTAGAAGGGTGTCAAGAGAGAGTGTTATTAAAGAAGTATATTTAAGTTACCTATGCTTAAGGAAATTCTTGTGAAGACTCTGCACTCATTTTAAACATCAATAAGTAAAAATGAAATTTCAAGCTAGCTCATAATTTTCTGTTATGGCAGTTGCCAAAGGAGAAGCTACCTCAAACTCCTGCTCAACCCAGATCATCCAGTCAGAAATGAATCTGAAGGAATCAGATCAGCTTAAGTAGCTTTTTGACACATTTACATTTACATAACATACACAACCTCAGACAAAAATGCGTAGTCTGATAGAGAGGCTACGAAAGGACTGCTTCTTTCCACGAGTGGAAAACCACCCATTTCTGGTGCAGGTACACCAGCCACGTAATTCTGCCAAATCAATAGAAGGAACAGGCAAGTAAAACAGCAAAGAAAGATTTTCTGCCTCTCCCTACAAGTGAGTGACCATTTGAAAAAAAGTATAATTTTCTAATTTCTTAAAAGAATGCTGAGCTGTTTTTCCAATAAGTGCGACATACCAGCTTGAGGAGCACAGGATTCCCTGCCACTAGATTTTTCAACCAGTAAGGATTCAGAGAAATGAGTAGCAAGCAGTCACGCAAGCTTCTTCACGAGCCTCGACCAAGCCAATTTTACTTATTTGATGAGATGACACAAAATATGTTCCCATGCAATTAAAACTACTCAGCCGTGTTGCTCTGCTGGTAAAGCAACTGTTAAAAGCCATGCCTAGAAACATAGTAATGAACAGATCACATTCTCAGGATTTTCCTTTAAAAGCTGATTACTCACCTGCATGATACATGTTCTATACAGAATTTGGAAAGCAAACAATGGGAAGAGCCTTGCAAGTGATTTTGTGCTTTCCACCTGAATCTCGCTGTACCGACCACCATGGTTTTCCTTGGCATGATCTAACCAGTTTGTCACACATCCACTAAAGTAGCGATATCGGATACAGCACGTTTTCAGTGCACTAGCAATTACCCCAAAAGTCGTCAGCAGGGAACTGTCTGCAAACAATCAGAGACATTAGGCATTGGTACATTCTTATTTGCTGCCAAAATTAACAAGCCAAGACACTTTGTTAGTGAAAACCACAACCTGACCTGATTTCCTTTCCCCTCCCCCAAAGCAGCATAACAGGTTAGATTTACTCAAAGCTTTTTTTTTTTTTTTTTTTTTTTTTTTTTTTTTTTTTTTTTTGAGGCCAATTGGTACACAACTTATTTGTTACAAAAGCAACTCAGTTGAACTTTCACAGATAGAGGTACCTTTCTGGTACCAGAAAGAGGTGCCTTTTTTTTTTTAAAAAAAAAACCTACTCAGAATTTGTTGTAGTTAAGCAGATGAAGTATTATTTTCCCTTGCTTTTACTTTCTGATCAGTGAATGAGGATAGTTTTCAATTCAGGACAACAATGAAATCTTCCATGTCTGCTGAAGTTCAGGAAAGAAGTTCTGTAAGAAAAGGAGAGGCTGGACTTTCACAAGAAAGGAATTAACAGCGGTTATGTGGTGTTATTACCACTCTGCAGGAGTCTGGATCAGTGTTGAAATCAGTTCTTCAGGAGTTGCTCAGAATACACCAGGATCAAACCACTGGATAGCTCAAAATGATGACATGGATGTGTTCTGATTTATCTGACCTTTTTCTTGAATATAGGCATAGCAATCTCCTTTCCTTTGGAATGTAAGAAGTAGGACAGACTCTTTTTGCTTATTCCTCATTAAAAGAAAGACTAAAATAATAGTAATAATAAAAAGAGTTCTGATACTTCAATGCCTTTCCTAATGGAAATGGATGCCCTCTTTAATATAATCTCCATCCATTACCTATAAAAATGTCATTTTGTACTATGCAAAATGGGCAAATATATCATTTGGTTGTGTTTCTCAGCATAGAATTCCAAGCAGACTATAAACCCTAGCAAACTAGGAAGAAAAAACTGCTTGAAATTGCAGTTTTAGAAACCTCTTGGGTGATACAAAGTCCTAACTGATATCAAGAGGATTTTGCCAATGATATAGTTAGAATAAAGATCTCACGCCTTCTTTAAAAGCAAACTAATAAAGAAAACCCACACGACTCCATCATGGTGAATTCTTCAGATTTCAAACGTGGTCATTTAGTAAGAGACATATTTAAAAAACAAATATTTATATTGGGACATATTTACAGCTCAACATTATATACACCATACTTCTGTTTTTAATATTTTCTTAAAAACATTTATCTATATAGATATCCACAACTTCAGAAAGCAAATTTTCCTTTCCTTTATACTACAGTCCTTGGCTCTAATGTTCTGTTGACCTTGATTTAATCATGAATATCTATGCTATTTAATTATAATAAAAAAGCCTACATTGCACCCTAGATGGCAGATACACATTTTTCCTCATCTCTGGTCACCTGCCAGTCCTCAGAATTATAGCAGTGGGAAGAAATGCAAATGAAGTCCATGCTTGACAGCTAAGCATAATTGAATACATGATCCACATTTGAAGAGTTATCTTAAAATAAAAACGTATCATATATAAAAATAATTTCTTTAAGGTCACCTATGGATTTGAATTACAGTTCTGAAGAATTTCCAATTTAGCCATCTCATTGGAAGGTACAATGTATGTTATCATTTATTTTGACTAAGGAGATGAAAAACTGCAGATATTAGCCTAGAGACTTGTGTTCTGAAAAGACTTGGAAAATATATGTTAAAAATATCAAACAACACTCATAGGGAAAACACCTAATGATACAAAAAAATATTCTCCTAGTTTTGTGGAATGGCCAATGTTAACATAAATGTGCAGATTATGTCTATCATCTACTTAGTTTAATTAAACTAGTTAAATGATAAACTGCTATAGATTTAGCCTGTATAAAACATTCTAGGTTGAATACAGAGGAATATTTTCAGGTTTTTAAAATCTATGCTGAACTCCACTGAGCCAGTCACCCACCCATCTCAACAAAGAGACCTTGCTAATCTGGTGCCAGTCTTCGTAGACCTCAGTCAGGCATCAATATAATGCTTGGGGGGATGCATAGAGGGGATGTATTTCTTTGGTTTTGTTTGTTTTTACCTCATCACTATGATATTCCTAGGCATCTGGGTTAGACATTCATCTTCTCAGTTGATAATATATTTTTGTTCAAGTTACATTTATAATAAAATAAATATAATAAAAATAATAAAAACATTGCTTTCAACTGCTGGAGTCTACTGGAAGAAGAATTGCAAGGTTTGGGCACTTACAGCCTTATGTAGATCACCTAGGCTCCACCTACCTCTCTCAATTGACCAAGCACAGAAATGTAATTGCCATTAAGAGATTTTGAAATAAGGTACTAACTGAGATTCCAGAAGCGTAAGAACTTCTGCTTTAAGATATTGCCACATTCCACACAGTGAAGTGTTATTTAGAGCTATTCAGAATTTCTAATCATTTTCAGTTATGTACAAATGCTTGATGTTGTATTGGCAAACACTCTGAACTAAAAATACAAGCAGACATTCAGCAACATAAAGGATATTATAAAACAGCTTTGCTACACTGGCAATCAGGTTTAATTGCCATCTTGCTTACCAGCCACACTGCTTGTTTACTCAGGTGCTAGCTCAGGCCAAGCTCTGGAGCACACAAATGTGCTTGGTGACTTAGCATAGGCTCAAACTTTGCTTCAATCAATCTAAACATATTGGGCATAGGTTGAACCAAATCTGCTACAGCAAAGACCTCCAGAAAGCAATCGTGTGGTACATCTTCCTGCACAGGCAAATGTTTTGACCTAGGAACATGACAGAGGATATTTGTAAGCTTACTGTAGGCTGCTTTCAATTTTTCAGCCTATCCAGAACCTACAGGTCTGACTCCACAGGGGATGTTTCATTTCACAGACACCTCGTAGGGCTAAAACCCCAAGAATCACCAGTAAAACAGGGATTGTGTTGTGGAAAAAACTTTAGACATGCAAGTTGATCTCTTTTGTGAAAATAATCTTTGAAGACATTTCCTAAGGAAACATTGCTTCTTACCTGTTTTAGGCTTGTAAATCATTTCACCACGCACCATGTGAATTGTGATCATAGCCATAAGCACAGATACAAACGGGATAAGAAAACCAAGGTTCCTGGCCACAGATTGCTGGATATAAGAAATACTGACAAAGACGACTGCTGAATTTAGGTTAACCAGCCAATAAAACCTGATACAAATAGACAAGGGAGAGAACAGTGGAGAAGCTGAATAATATAAATTCTTTACAAGAGAGATAATTTAAAACATTATGAATTTAAAAGCATGGTAAGCATGGTCAGCATTAGTATCATGCTCACATCAACACAGCAATTAACATCAAATTTCACTTGGATGTCTTAGGTCCAAGAGGTATATGATTAAACTAACTCTACTGACGCAGTAGAGCTGAACAAATCATCAATCTAGTACAAGAAATATACTGTGGACTGCAGCAATTATATTTTCACATAATAAATGTATAAACTATAAGTGTTGAAGTTTAAGTTTTGTGCACTATAATCAAACCACACACTTTAAGCTTAATAGAAAAATGTCTATACTGCCTCCATCCTTTTTTTAAAGACTGTTAGAATGAAATCTATTGGAAGCGATGGCATTTCCATAAGCTGCATAGTCTGTTGGCTTAGCTGGAATTTTTGTTGGCTCTGGAAGTGTCTTGATAAGGGGGTTCCAAAACATAATTTGCACTTCTAGCTGCAAATGTAGCTAGAAGCTGATGTATCACTAGTAGTAGGCCTAGCACAGATTGAAACCCTTGATAATAGCACTTTAGATGTGCTTAAAGAAATAAGGAGAGTAAAAAGCAAAACAAAAAACACCTAAACAATGCATTCTTCCACTAGGATGAAAAAGGATAAATAGTTTGTTATTTTATCCTAGCAATTCAATTTATACCTGTACAGTTAGGATTACACTGTCACTATTATCTTTTTTAATTGGAATCTGACTCCTTATATATCCCATTAATTAGAACTTCTTCTAAAACCCACTTTTCCCTAGAAGAAGTTAACAGCATAGATACTCATGACAAAGTAAAACAAAAAACTTACTGCTTATTCTTCAGCTACATAGTCCTTGTCCCTCTTGTTATGACTGCAATTTTTACTGTACTACTTACTCTTAACTACAAGCATCCTAGCTATAACTCCTCTAACTGATTTTACATTCTGATGTGTTCTCCATATAACATCCTTCAGGTCATTTGCATTTTCTTTCCTCTTCAGTAGAGCTTCAACTGATATTTCCTTTAAAATACAAGCCCCCAAAACCAGAGGTTTGAGGCTACAGACAAGACTCAGTGAATATTTGGTGATAACAATATAGAGAAATCAGAGTTAAGGAGGACCTGCATTGGTGGAGATACAGTTTCAAAAAAATTTAATCTATCAGGGATCAGTTTGAGAAATCATTTGAATCTTTTGCATAATGCAGACCAGAGACACTCATTCAGCAATCTGTGCTTCAACTTTGAATCTCACTTCCAACGGCTGCCTGCTTAGCCTTTGAAATTTTAAGTTAAGACTTTTAAATTGATGAAACTTCTAAGTTTCAAGTTGGCTTTAAAGGCAACAATTGTATTTTAAACGAACAAACAACAAATTTACAAACAATATTAAACAATAATACAATACTATCTCAAGATAGCATAGCTTAGATTTTTAAGATACATAAGATATTGTGACATTTTGTAACTACAATAGGAAGTTCTTTCACCTTTAAAAAACTGAGTTTCACTCAGAGGTGAAATATATATTGATACATGTGTAGATACCTCGATATACATTGCTTGAGGAAGCAAGAAAGCTTTCTCTCTTGTCTTGCATCACTTCCTTCTCTTGCATGGTAATTGACTTCAGTCTCTATGCCTCGCAATTAGTACAGAGATCACTTCTTAATATTTATAAAGTGTTAACATGTTTTAGAAAAGCAGTTATTCTTTAACAATTCAACTCTTGGCTTTCTAGCTTGTTACTTCAACCACAGATCAGCTGATAGGGAAGGAGCTACCTGTCAGTCTTCCATGACAGTCCTCTGCATCAACAGTCACAGGGAATTAATTTGCAAGCTTTAAGAGGGGAACTGCAAGTCTCTCTTGACACCAAGGACCCTTCACCAACCCAGTTTTATCCATTTTCAGTGACTTTTAGTTGGCCTGCTGTAATTACCAAGAAAATCATGATCACATGACAAGTTACAGTTGAAATCATTACCTTACTGCTTCTCTGACTGTTCTGCCATTGCCCTTTACATCGTATCTAGCTAGAGCCAAGACAGAGAAGTGTCTATCACATCAGAAGCAAGACCCTCATAAGTGAACAAATTTTGTTAGTGTTACTAGCTAAAAGATCTCTCACCTTACCAAGGAGGGGAAGATTATCAGAGAGGCTGTGCAGCAGTAGACATGCAAGGGTGGCTAAGCAGCTCGGCTGGCAGAACGCGGAGGGGAAGGAGTGAAAGAGCAACAACATACTCCATTTGGGTAAACTCAGCGCTGCTGAGAGCCACGCAGCAGCTCTCATGGAGCTAGCAAACTATGCACAGCAGTCAGCAGGTGTTCTCTGCCTTCATGTATTTCTCTGAAGTCACACCAAAACATGTCTGAAGTTTCAACATCAATCGCTGTTTCCTTTAAATCATTTATGTTTCCAGGGGATGATACCCATTCAAAAAAAAAAAAAAAAAAAAAAAAAAAAAAAAAAAAAATCACAGACTTTTCCCCTCCCACAGAAAACCATCCCTAGGTACTTTTGAATTATACTGTTATAGGATGATGATAGATTTGGAGGGATTTCGTACACAGATGTGTTGAGCGCTGTTCTGCTAAAGCTTCTGAAAAAAATACAGTTACACAACTGGGTCAGCTTAGCAGACGTTTCAGAAGTTATTAGCTATAAATTGTTTCAAGCTAGAAGTTTCAGCCCTGTTTTCCAAATTTTCTACAAAGAAAAAGGTGCCTGAGCTACCTAAAAGGCCTGAAACTCCTTACGACTACGACTCTGTTTTACCAGAAGTAGGAGCCTCCACCTTTAGGTTTTAAGCAGCTGTAGTTTATAATAACAAAATATCTGGAACACTGTATAGCAAAGCACTATTAAGACTGAGATGTAAAGCTCCTATCCTCTTGCAAAAATAAGAAGGAAAAAAACCCCAACCTGTTCCAGTAATCCATATAGACTAAAAAAGAAAGATAAACTAATCTCAGTGCACACATCAGAATTCTTGGAGCTGCTCATATCATAGTGGCTGTACCAGATCAGAGCCTACACAAGCAGGAACACATCTTGCTGGCTCTGACATAAAACAGATATTTAATATTGAAATATTTGGAGTAAAGCATCTAAAATATCCCAGTAAGGCAGAGCTGAATGCTTTGAATACATCAAAGTGAATATCATGATCAACTTCACAGTCCACGGCTCCTTTCTGGTGTTTGGTCACCAGCTGCACTACTTCAATGAAGGTGAGTGAGCAAGGAAAGATTTTGAAGGATACAAAACTGGGTCACTATTCCGTCTCTCCTCACATTTCAAATTCCAAAATGGAAAGTATAATCGACTCTTGATAGGGTGATTAATCACAGCAGAGTAATAAAACCAACCAACTAATCACTAAAGCTTAGACAAGATCTATAAGGCTGTATCAGGCTAGACTCAAACACGTAGCATGCGAATGCAGCAGACTGAAAGCTTAGCATCAACATCATAAGATAACTAAGACCATTAGCTGTTAATAAACGGCAAGTTTTGTTTATGCAACATTAAAAACTTGCTGTGTATAACAACCTGTCAATTATTTCCTGTGGCATGAAATCAAACTAAATGTTCTATCCTAATTCCTGTTCTAAAGAGTATTTGTACAAATAATATTCACTGAAGCAACAAACCAAGATCTCCTACTTCCCAAGTAAATGCATTAGACAAAAGGCTTACTAAGATAAAGGAGCTGTCTCTCTGTGGCCTAACAGAATTTTAACAGAATTTAAATAAAAGATTTAAAAGCCTATTTAGAATGGTCAATGAGCCATTCTTGCATTCAGGCAACTTACCTGGGGCATGAATTCCTATGCAATTCTAGCCTAGTCACCTAGATTATGCAGAGTCAAGCACTGAATTCTGTACCTCAACTTGGTTGAGTGACCATACTTGGAAAGTGGTGTAGTCCCTCCCTAAGGAATAGCCTTTCATTTTTAACATGAGAAATACTGCCCATTGGAGGGCTTTCATTAAAATGCCATATTCTCTTGAAACGCTTCTGTTTGAGGAATTCCCCCTTCAAATGAGACAACTTTTTTTCTTAGAAAAATTTCTGGTGTTACTTCTATTTTAGCAGCTAGAACGGTGCAATATAGCTTGTGGTGAGGACCTACTGTCTACATTATATACACTGAGGTTTTTACTTCACAGTAGTTCTAGTCTGATCCTACAGGCCACCAGTGGCTTGCAACTCAAGACCATTGATGGCTTGAGTGCATCAAATCATTCATTTTTGAGTTTAATTATTCTAAAAGGAACCCTACTTACACACTTTGAATGAGACCCAAATGCACACAATTGCAAGGCTGATTTCAAGAGCACAGTCCTAATATAAACGGAAATGCTACTGTGATACATATAGAAAAACTCAGTAATCTTATTAGAACGTTTTATAGTTGTGTATTCATTATGACCACTCCTAAGAAAGTAACAAATAGACGACTTCTCATTTAAAAATGTTATTGATGCTTACATAGTACTTGCAATGTTTTTACTTAAAGTGATCATCAAAATTCAAAATGAACTTGCTGGATGAAACAATCTGTGTTCTAAACAAAATTTTTGAAAATATTCCCAAGTTGACCTTTTGTCACCTTTCGGATTCTGAAGACTCAGATTTCCTATCTCTCGAGACATTATTTGCTCTTATTTTAAGCACATTTAGCTCTGACAATTCAAGTTCTGATTTTAACCAAGCTGAGATCCAGATATTCTGAGTAGGTAAGAACAGACCAGTCTCCACACTGTATAGATACACTTTTCCGTACTGCAGCTTTGTACTAGGGGATAAAGCTTTTCAGAATATCTACAGAGCTCCAGTTCTCTGCAAAGACAAGGTGTTAAAAGAAAAGAGAATAATAATAATAATTAAAAAAGTCAGAAAATTGTGTCCAGGACAATAATAGTTGAAGCTTATTTGCAGTAAACAGAAAGGAAGAGGATTAGAAGAAATGTAAGATAGAAAAGAAGGAAGAGAAATACTATTATCCCATGTTCTCTGCCTTTTTACAGAACAGTAAGACAGGGCATGAGTTAACACCACTGTCATGCTTTGTCTGGATTCTACGCTTTGCTCTTATCCTTCACTTCTTTAGACATAATTTACTTCTCAAGCCGCAAAAACAGTACTAGGCTATGGCCTTACCCTCCAGAAAGCACAAGTCCTTAAGGAAACTTAGACCAGCAGAATACAATTCCTTTCTTTAACATCAGTATATTCTGTTTATCTAAGTCATCACAGTCATGGTCATGTTAGAGGTTAGAATGTGGCCCTAGATGCGCAAAGAATCCTTCTTCATGGGTTGCATTAGACCTCAGGTAGCTACAAGGTTATATCTGGCAAATTTTTAATCATCATCCTTCCTTAACCCAACAAGTCTGTCTATTTAAATAGAACTTAGCTAAGAATGCAGACTCATACACCAGGAGAATCTATTTTAATATATTATTTTGAAATTCATTCCTGTGACAAACCTACCAAGCGAAAATAGCCTACCAAAAGAAAATGATTATATTTTCAGAGGTTGTAACAAGATTAATAATGCTAAGAATGAAACCCCATTTTTAAGTCTTTAAGATTGCAATCAAAAAGCCCCTCCTTGCAAGTCATTGCAGATTTTTTTTTTTTTTTAATTGCACATGTGCCTTTCTTGATACTTCCAAAGCCCCAAGAACTGACCCATCTGGTTTCCCCAAGGAACTGTTTTATTCGTATTATGTCTCCTTTGTAATCAACACTGAGAAATGTCACTTTGATTAAACACAATTCTGAATGGCTAAGACCACATTACAATAAATTCTCCAGAGCTATCTTTCAGAACAACTGATTGCTCTCCAGTCTTAATCCCCCAGAGTCTTATTTAATCAAAATGATGTTGCTAATTAAGGATTAAAACTCAGAATAGAATAAAAAGGAAGGATTTTTTCTTCTCTCCTATGGGCAGGTCAAGGAGGCAGAATCTGCTCTAAGGAACCAAGCAGTTTCATCCACCTTTCGTAAAGCTGCCTTATTCACTGAAGTTCGGATTTAATTCAATGCTCTTTCATATTAACATAATTGGAGGAAAAAAAGAATAGCCTGGAAAGCCATTCCCAAAGGAACAGAGATCTGATTCACTAAGATCTTCATTGATTCTTCAGCATTGCATTGTCAATATGCAAATATGCTTAGTCTTGATTTTAATAAGTGTGTGTGCATACAGGTGCATGTGTAAGGGAGAAAAAAGAGGGCAGTTTAAGAGTTTATTCCACCTTGCCTTGAAGCTGCAGTCTGGAGGTTTCCACTGATATTTCTACAGCCTTTGGTTTTACCAAGAGTTTAACCAGAAATGTATAAGTAAACACACATAGTGCTCTTTATAGTGATACAGAGTAGTAAATAAAGGCAAATATATAATCAAAAATCATCCCTTGACACACTGAAGGAGAAATAGTTAATATGAAAAATATTCAAATTTTAGGAACCTTCCCCTCTCCCCCAAAGTTGTTCTGAAAAAATATGTAAATATTTAAATCGAAACACAAATGTATCTGAGGCATCAACTGACAGTGATAGAACTGAAACAATACAGAAGATCCCTGCCTTAAAGATGAGCAGTTAGAGGCCACTAATAACCTGTAGTTCTAACAAACTAGCAGAAGAGTCTGCTTGTCATTTCTAAAAATCTATTCAGATGTTAACTCTAAAATGTTATTGAATTTTTACCATCTTTAAGGTGCAAAGCAAAATACCCTCAAGGCACATCTTTGCTAAAGGTAATGAACCAACTGGAATATGATGTTCTAACAGCAACTAGGTTATTAATTCTACAAGTATTTGGGTAGTCAGTTGATGATAATTCTGACTGAAGATTTCTGCAGGAGGCCAATGTAGGTTATCACCTATTGGCCATAGCAAAGAGAAAAATTTAGGAAAAGTTTTTACAGAAAGAGCAATTCTTGGAAACTCTTCCAAAATATGAATATTACAGTTAAAACAAAACAAGAAACCCACTCTCTGTGGAATCCACCTTATAAATTAACAGTGAAGTTCAGGGCAATGTTCTATGATTCCCAACAGATATTTAGTTAATACTAATTATAGTAAGTTACTAACCAGTTAAAAAAAGAAAGAAGTTCCTTTAGTCCACAGTCCTCAAGGTTGTATGCGCTAAGTGGACAAACTATAGCTCTTATTCCTCCAATTCCCAGGCTAGCTGTTAATAGTGCAAAGTAGAACACTACTTTCTGCTCCTTTTTGGTCAGTGTGTGAAGAATATGGCGTCTGTCAATGTAAATATCTTCAAATGGGAATGCCACGACAGGTAGCAGGGCTGTGCCTGGAATGGGAAAGAAAATTGACATTTGAAATTGGTTAGAAACAGGTCATTGAATAAGAAATTTTGAGGAATTTTTTAAGCAGCTATGCTGAAATGACTGACAAGGAATCAAAGATCCATGACATGGATGAGTGCAAAGTGGGGCTTCCTGACTCCAGAGAGCTAGAACATTTTTGAATGTTGCTGTAGGAAGGGAAGACCAGTAAGTATCACTCAGAAAGCACAACTTGTTTTGAAATCATTGTAGGGATTCAGGCCCTTCATTCAACTGAAGAGCTCACACCTGAAACCTAGCTCCTTTCACAG
The DNA here is from genome assembly GCF_028389875.1 of Rhea pennata. Classification (NCBI taxonomy): domain Eukaryota; kingdom Metazoa; phylum Chordata; class Aves; order Rheiformes; family Rheidae; genus Rhea; species Rhea pennata. The sequence continues at coordinate 70,232,057 of NC_084663.1, forward strand.
CACCTTTCCCATTTCCTGCATCTAGAGGGCAGAAGTTCACTATTTGCCTGAGGACATGTAAATTTGCCTGATGAATAACCAATCACCCAAAAATAAAAAGTCTTCAGCATAGAGTATGTCTTTTTTCAGTATACTCTTTAAATCCTAGCCTTCTAATGGGAACAATAATTTAGCAAAGACATTTGCAGCCAAAGTTTTTTTGTGGAGAAATTTCTTGTTTTCTGCTGCAGATTTGTGAAAAATATATGCTTTACAGAACTTCACCTTGCCATAAATTGCGTTTACCAGATCTAGACTTCAAAAAAAAAAAAAAAAAAAAAAAAAAAGAAATCTTTCAGATCTGATCAGCTACAGATTCTTTAAGTTGTAGCTGGAAACTAAAACCAAAATACATTATTGTACGCACAACATAAATCTTAGCCTTCACTAAGGCTGATTGATGGTGCCTCAAACCCTAACAGATCAGGAGTGCTTAGTGTCTTTCCCCCTAAAAGAGTCCTTTTATACTGTATTCAGTAAGAGGTAACCACATGCAATAATGAATATAAAAGCACTGTTCAGCCATGATTCCAACAAAATTAGTTAAATTCCTCTTTGGCAATTGTTTTGTGAGGCTGTCAGCCGTTATCAAGGCCTAGCCATTTGATCTGGTAAAACGAGCAGGTATTTGATGACTAGTTAAAACAATATCCAAACACATAAAATTCAGTTTGTGCCACTTGTGTCCTACTGCAAGATCTGCACTGAAAGGACAAATGGCAGGAGATTCCAAACTAAAAAGTCCACGGGGAAAATAATGGAATATAATAGTAATCATTTTCCAGGCTGGTTGCACAGTACTTTTGCGGTTAATTCAGGAACATTTAGAAAGCTATAGAAGATGATTTCATGCATGGCTAATTTTTCCTTACTTTGTTACACATCTAAACAACAACCTGTCTGGCTACTGCAGAAAGCAGGCTTGCTTATGCTCCATTCAAATGCTGCTGCAAATAATAATAATAAAAAAATAGTTCCATTTGCTCAACTTAAGTGAAAAAAGTAATCCCCACCTGTGAAATTCACTAATTATTGCACAACAGTCATACTTAGCCTGAGCAGTGCTTGCATATAACAGATCTCCAGAAAAACAGGTGGTGAAAGTATCAAAATGTGCTAACAGGAAGCAGGCTCTGAGAATTAGGACCTAGCTTCTGTGCTTAAGGCAAAGATTGTTTATAACAATATGTACTTAACTACGTTTTTCCCACTTGTCCAACTATAAGTCACATACCTTTACATATAATAAACCCTTACTACCAACAGCTGGGAAGCAGTTTCCAAATTATCTCACAAAAATAGCTAAAATCTCACATTCCCCCAAACACTAATAACTTTGATGCTTGTTAAAGGGATTAACTTCAAGAAAGAGCTGAGCATCTGTCTTCTGAATTGCTGAGCCACTTAACAGGAGTAAGTTTTGGGCAGTAAATATCCATAAGTTGTGTGGCATGCAAGAGTACCTCTGTTTTGTTCAAAGAACCACTTTACAAAACTACATAGGCAAACACACTGCAGTACATTTTGTAAAGGAGAAATTAAAGTAATAAACAATTAGAGAAGTTAGCCACAAAGTTAGGGGAAAATGTCAGATTTCCAACAAAGGTTCAGTAATGCATATCCATAAGAGAATTATTAAAACATAACTGCACATGAAACGGTCACCAGGGTGTCACATACCTAGGAAATGCAGAAACAGGCAGATGCACACAAGCTTGATCCTCCCCACAAGACACTCCGCAAGCCAGCCGACCAGCACCGGTGTTAACATGGAGGTGCCCACAAAGCACATGTTGACAATAGCTGCCTGGTAGTTGCGATAGCCAAGTTTGACAGTACAGAAGAGGATCATGTTGCAGACAATGCCAAAGAACGTGAACCTCTCACACAGTTCCACCAGCAGCAGACAAATAGCTGCTTGGAGTTTCTTCTCAGACTGAGTCATGTCTCTAGTATGATTGCTTCTCCGGGGTAGCAGTCTTTGCTCCTTGTCATCAGCATGGTTCAGAAGTCGCTTCTCTTGCGCATCTCTTCTGTCTGCTGACATGCTTGACTTTTTGGAGTAAGACTGGGTAGAGCAGCTTAAGTTACAGGTATACTTCTGTTATCCCACACTGTAATTAGCAAACTGGTAAGACTCTCGCTTTGAATTCCACACTTCACTACTACAATTTCACAGGGCACCTGCCACTTTTGTGCTACTACTCAGAGGATCAAAGAGTATCAAAAAAATCAAAGGAATACATCAACATTTCAAGTTCTAATTTTAGCAACATTCAGAAACTCGGTCTGTTTTTTAATTTGACCATTTGGGGATGAACAAGATTTTCCTCTGAAATTACATCAGCTATTAAATTATGTGCTTTCAATACAATATGTGCAACTGTATCTGTATGTTAAAGATAAAGGTTTAAATACACAAGAAAGCTAAGCATTTTCCAGCATAATTCAAGTAATAGATCAAGAAAATAATTTGATGAAAAAATCTGATACTTCAATTAAGCAACAAGTGAAAAACTGCAAACAGAGATAAAGATTTTCTTAAGGTTAATAATTTCTAATGGTTATTACATTTCTTGTTATTTTTGGTTGAAATTCAGATAAGAAAGTTAATTATAAAGGTAAGTAGTGCTTGTACATTTAAGTTAGAAAAGTAAATTTTGTAAGAAAGTAACTTAAGTGTACTAACAAAGATGATAAAGCAATCAGAGAGCACCCTAAACTAGAACTGTTTCTCTAGCCAGATCTTGTGCCAGAGCTACAATGCATTAGGAGCAGGAGGAATACAGGCGATGCATATTCATCATACCATACATACATATCAAACTCATATCAATCAAAAGCAATCACCAATTTGGGGGAAGAAAAAGAGAGAGAGAGAAGCCAAAATTATACTGCTTTATACTGCCCTGGTTGGTATTTTATCCACAGAAGAGTTTACAGATTTCCCAGACCAACTTCTCTATTTTATGGAGCTCACTGCAATCAATAACAGCTGTCCAAAACACTGCCAAATAAGAATGAGAAGTATTCTGCATCTATTTTGCACAAAGGTAAATGTATTCATGTTACAAAGCACTGGCAAATCAGGCCTACTTTTTAAGTAGAACTTTCAGCGCCTCTGATGGCTTTTCTTGAGATACAGTCTAGCATGTTTGCTTCTATCTGTCCACATAATTACTCAAATTATATTTCTTCAAATCTATTTGCTATATGAGCAATACTATGTCCTAAATCAAATGCACAACAGTATATAACCAATATGGATAAACGTAGATTCCAAGATTGCCTCCCAAACCCTACAAATGTTGCTAGCAAGTTTGAATTTACTTGCCTCATTTGTTCCTAAAGTAGCTGTTGCTGAACCCAAAATCTAAAGACTCTGAAACCTAGGTCTAAGTAGCAATAAGATTGTTGCCTAAAATAATTCATAGGTATATATATTTTATCTAATAAGAATTTAAAGTCAGAATTCAGACTTCAAAGAACCTCAATTTTTCAGAGAGGTCCAGTTGGGAATGGAAATGGCTGTAACTTTTAGCATACCAAGAACTCCTTCTATCTTCTTATCTAGGGTAGGCTAAAGTGATCTTCATATAGAACAACTGACCAGCAAAATCCAAACTGGAAATCACTTATGACTCAGTTTCTTCATCAAAGCCTAATGAAGTCAACTACAAATTATATCAGGAGACAAGATGGCATTTTGATGAAGAAAAGCATATACATCTGCTGCATGAAGCTACTCTTATCTAAATATTAATGAACAAGTTTACTTTTCCTTCTTTTTTTTTTTTTAAGGAAATATGACTATACTTTAGAATCAGATAGAAAATATCAGGATGACTACACTCTTACTTCTATCAACATTTCAACATGAAATAATCTCTGTTTTCCTATGAATTATTTTTCTTCAAAGAGTGCACGCAAAGTTTACCTGTTCTCATGGGTGCTAGCAATTGAAAGTGAATCATATCATGGAAACTGGTAAAGAAAATGGGTTGCTAACTGAGAAGGCTGTATCTGAATCCTCATGTGGTTTCAATTACCCTGATTTTGGGTAATAAGTGAAAAAGCAATAATTAACTGGGCCTTATAAATGCTATGGAGAAGGAGAAAGTGGGTGATTTTCATTGGTTCTTTTAAATTGCCTTTTTATGTGACTGCTATAGGTGTGGTGGTTTTGATGATCACAGACCATAATCAGTAAATGAATTAACATGCTCAGTGCTAAAAACATATACATCTTCATATAACAATGTGGCCTTTATTGATTTTTTTAAATAACTTTATTGCAATTGTATGTTTTCTATCTAATTCCTTGACACAGTTTTAGTTGAATTTGAAATGAATCAACCTATGTTCCCTCAGCTTATCCTTAAAAAGAAGTTGATATGACTGCACAATCCCTGATTAAAAACTCTTATTAATATGCTCAGTGTTTTACACATATTGAAGCAGCTGGGAACTAGTTGCACCAAATAAATACTAAAAGGGTTTTGATATCAGGGCCTTCTGGTAGCACCTCTGCCTCCTAGTACGAAAAGATTTGTATTTTTTTTTTAAACAAACCTTCTTTAAAGGACAACTCTCAAAATGGGAAGGTGAGATCTTGCAGAGAGGTTTATAAAAACACTTGCTCTCTTACATGACAGTGTCAGTTCATTAGAGTGCTGGTCATTAATGAAAGTGTTATTACCTGATAGGTCATCAAACAAAGCAGCAGGTTACTTCTACTCATCCTGGAACCTATAAATTAGCATAGGAAAATTAATTAAGTTGGACAGGCTGGCACTGGCTTACTCTTCTATTCTCTCTCATTCAAGTGACAGCTGTGAGTGTTTTTATTATGGAGTAGTTCATTGAAATTGAAGAGTTAGAACTTCAGTGTCCAGTGCAACAACTTTCCTGGCTAAAGGTAATGGCTCTAGACCTCTATTTGTGTGCTCTAAGGGCCAGGCTCTCTCACGTTTTAGCAAGTTTAATTGAGCTCTTGCCTTAATCTTCTAAAGAATGTGTGAGATGTGTTATCTTTTGTCAAAGCAGCAGCTGTGGTTCCTGCTAAATACCTTTGGGGGAGACATGTACTTGACATGGGTGGATTGACAATGCACCACAACAAGTTTGACATTGTAAACAAAAAATCGGTGTCTGAGTTCCCATTAATTTCCTTGGGTTAATAAGCTGGCTCAGGGACCAGTGACCTAAGGACTGCAACTTTCAGGCCAGAACAAAGGCAGCAGAGAAGTCGTGGGCACTGCTCTGAGGGGACTGAAAACAGGGGCAGATATGCCTGGGGTTGGCTGCCTGATGGCATGAACATAGGTCTATGGTGGTAGGCTGAGCAGGCAGCCATGGGAAATAAATACAGCTCAAAGTCAGATGGTAGACAGGGAAAAGTAAGAAAGTACTGCAGAGATGAGTCTGGACAAGTGCTCCAGACACCTGAGTGTCTTGCTACAGCTCCACGTGATTAATTACAAGAGTCATAACTTCTGTGGCAGAAAATAGAGATGTGGTAAAAGCAAAGGCTAAAATTTCTTGTTTTTCAAAGGCTTCATGTTTCGCAAAATTGACTCTTTAATTTACTGCTCTCTTAGGCTTATGAGAAATGCTTAACACAAAAAATAGCAGTGACCAGCCCACCCTGCCACCACTGCAAGTCTGATGCCTGCGGTATGTGCTTAGGCGGGGGTAGCTGAGCTCTCTTCAGGCACTGCTTAGGCCTGCCTTGGTCTGGGGCAGCAGGAGTAGCCTCAGGGAAAGGATCAGTCCCCTCTGTCCCCTTTCTCCCCCCTCCTCCCAGTTACATCAACAAAAGGGGAAAAATCAAGACAGGTAAATCCAAGTCTTTCAGCCCCAAATAATTGCTGAAAGCAGTGTTCTTGTACACGTTGCAGATGACCTGCTACTTGTGAACATGCTTTACGAGACCTCAAAATGGCTGTGAGTATAGTGTTTAATTATAGATAGGGTAAAGCAGAGGATTATATTCAAAACAATAGCTTTTACTTCCAAACTTTTTTGTCTTTTGCTGTCACTCTTTTTTGCTCTTTTTTGACGCTTTTTTATCTTCTGATGTCACTTTGGACAGTGTCATATAACCCTGACCTCTCCTTTTGCTAAACAAGAACGATAGTTCTACCCTATTGCATAGGGGAATAATGAAACTTCATTAAATATATATATATATATATATATATATATTTTTTTTTATATATGTGTGTGTGTGTGTGTATATATATATATATATATATATATATATATATATAGACAGCTCCTGAGGAAAGGAAATAACATAGGTTAGCCAATTAGCAAAATTAACATCTGCAAAGTCTTACCTTTGGCAACCATTTTAGAGACTTCTGTGCTGCCTATCACTGCAGCCTCTCAGCACTCTAGCTGCTTTGCAGGTAGCCTTGAGCCAGGGCTGTGATGAACTGGAATAAATTCGAGAACGTGATGGTGTTTCACACCATTTGAAGCACATATCTGATGTTTCTGAAAGAACTTTGTCAGCATCAGTAAACATGCTGATTAATATTTGTCTGATTACAAGCCAGAAGAACAAACAAATACAGACAAAAGCTAGGTGCTTTGTAAATAATGTAAAAGGTCGATAAAGAAACTGAAATGCTATCATCAGGAGGTTGAGAAAGCTTATTTGTGAAATCTGTTAGATTAGCAAATCTACTCAAAGAAAATTGTTTTCTAGTCTATAAACACCTCTTAAATGTGATAAAACTACACTTTGAATGCTGGAAAATAGCAAATACAAAATAACCCGTTATTAAAATTATTCACTATATGAGAAATTCTCTGGGAAGCTCCAGGACTATGGTACCACATCATACTTTAATAATTTTATTCATCATTTGGTGAGTATTCTTGCAAAACTTTCAAGATGGGAACCTTAGCCCAGTTCTGTCTTGCAACAGGATAGATATAACACTTACCATCTCGTACCATGCAAACTTTTGTTCGTGAAAGTGTCTGTGTAAGGCCAGGGTGAAAAAGCTATATTATAAAAAATATATTTTTTCTTATTTTTCCTTTTGTGGTCGTGTATTAAAAGGAGGTGGGAAAGCCAAATTCTTTTTCATTCTTCTAAAAGGAAACATACAAAGAAATAGAATCAAATCATTCTCCAGAGTACCTAGGAACTGCCAGTAGGGACTGCAAACAGAAGATCTTTAGCAAAAAAGCTTTCTATTCTCTGTTTGTCCTATGAAATAGTATTTAATATTTATCCCTGAGATCTGCATTTTCCTCTGCATAGTTTTTTTCTCATTCTTCCTCCTACTCAAGTGGTAAGCGTGGCTAAAGCATTGAGCAGTTTTCCCACAGATTGCCTTTGTGATTGTGTCATGTTTGCTTGGATGTTTCTCTCTCCATCTTGAAAATAGGAATGATACTGAATTAGCTCACGTGACTGCTGAGAAATTAACTCACTGAAATGCATAATGGTAGTCTTATTCTCAGATAAAAAGCATTACAGAAAGACAACATATTTTCATCAACAGACACACTTAGGTCTAAGTTGCAAAGGTACTAAAATGTAGGAAAATGCATAACATTAAGTACCTAAGCAAGTAAAAAAAGTACAAGGTAACGACATACTGGAGTGAGTCCAGTGAAGAGCCACAAAAATGATAAGAGATTAAACCACCTAAGATATGAGAAGAGGCTGAAAGAGATGGGATTGCTTGGACTTGAAAGAGAAGGCTCAGAGGGATCTTATCAATGTGTATAAATAACTGAAGAGGGGAGAAAAAAAGACAGAGCCAAACTCTTCTCTGGTACCCAGGGAAAAAGCAAGAAGCAAACTGAAATACAGGAAATTCCATCCAAATATAAGGAAAAACCCTTTTTTCTTGAAGGTCATCAAACACTGGCACAGGTTGCCCCAAGAGGTGATGAAGTGTCTATCCTGGAGATATTCAAATCCTGACTGGACATGGCTCTGAGACACCTGCTCTGGCTGACCCTGCTTTCAGCAGGGGGTTGGATCTCCAGAGGTGCCTTCTAACCTTAATTATTCTGTTATTCTAAGCAACAACATGAAGTACCTTGCTAAAGCAAAAACTAAGCAAGAAGGCAATAGAGGAAAGAAAATAGTTTCTTGTCTTGTTGTCAAATATGCCCTATATGAATAGTTAGAGAGAAAGGTCTGCTAATTTACTGTTAAACTTTTTTTCTTTTTTCACTGAGATGATTTTAAAACTGTTGATCCCCAAACCTTTGCTATAAATGAAAATTATTTTGGCATGATTACTTTGTTCCTTCAAAGTGCACATTTTATTTTGGGGGTTTTGTTCAAACATATATAATTATCTATGCTAAGCAGTTTTTCACATGTTCTAAGGCTCTTATCTTATTGCACCTATGTGATGGTTTTATAATTCAGAAGTAATTGAATTACAATTATTTTTCATGATGCATGATACAGTTTTATATCATGTTGTTGGCAGATATTCTTTATGATGTCGTTTCGTCTAATAGGAAAATTAAAAGTAGTTCTATCTTATAAAGATGGCTTTTTTGTGTCATGTTATAGTTTGTAGATGGCATTCAGGATATTTTCTTTTGACATATAGATTTTTAGGTAGAGATCGAAATGAGATTCTAAAGCGGGGTTCACAGTTGAGACAATATTATCTGTACATCCAAAATGATTTCAACTATTCTCCCATAGTGACAGTTCATTTATATTCAAGTCCATTTAGTAGACCGTGTTTTATTTTCTAAAATACATATAAAGTATTGTGAGTTGGGGAAGTTGCTGCTCTAAATTTATCCTTGATCCAACTTAACAAGTTTCAGAGAAACCATGAAAGGGTGTCAGCATCTTTTTCAGAAACAGGTTTTCATCACAACAGGGGACTGACAGTAGATGTCCCTTTGCACTGAAGAGCCTTCTGACCGCTGCACTAACTATAGTCAATTCTGTCTGTGAAAGAGATAGTCTGCAACAAATAGGAGAGAGAAAGCACTATGTGCAATGATCATATGAAACACCCAGCTCATCCATCAACATGAATTTCTCAAACAGAAGATCACATAAAAGTCAGTAACAGAAAATTCCAGATAGCCATCTTGAAACCTTTTTGATATCCCTCCTCTATTCGTACACTTTCCAGCCTTGTAAGCTGGTACTGGAAAGAATGTCACATCACTTATTTATTCAACTGCAAGCTTAAATGTCCAGAAGTTGAAGACTGTGTGAATTACTACACCTTGTGTAGCTCGCTTGAAGAAGAAACTGGCAGAGTTGAAAATGCCTCTCATTGTATGGCCAACATTTCCCTATTTCAAATTGTTTTGGAGAAACAAAGTTTTCAGTTATTTTAAAAGATGTCAATTCTGAAGCAGAATTGACATATTGAGTCTGCAGTTACAACTCAACAGGGTAAGAAAGCTATGTTCTCTCTTTTTCCTCTGCACTCTTTTATGCTCTCAATTTCTTAGTGGCCTTCAGCTCCAGAGTAACTTTCTGTCACTTTGCAGTAATAACTTGTTCAATTGATTTGTGATAATTTGCTTAAACACAAAATTTAAAACCTTATCACAGTCTTCTTGGACAATATTCTTGCTGGAATGCAACTTCTCCATGTTGTACAAACTCTTTTGAAAAGATGGGTTCCCCCGACAAGAACTTGTTAGTGAACAATCAGTCATATTTTCATTCTGTTTTCTCAGTTCAAACTCCTGTGATTAGTTTTCTATAGAGTAATTTTGTTAAAATAATCTATTTTAAGCTCTATTACAAGATCAGATGAGATGATGGGCCTCGCTTTGTTCCTGCAGACAGACACATTGTCTCAGATAACTCAAACTTACATCTTAGCTTTAGCACTTAGATGTTCTCCATTGTCAGTAATTTGCCTAAAATTAGTGGAACAGAAATTCTACTCCTAATCTGGTGGAATTGTTTCAAAATTAGCTCTAAGTCTTAGCTCTAAGTATTATATAAGTTAGTTATTCTGTTAAGCTATATAGTTAAGGTACATAGTTAAGGAAAAGGCAAATATATTGAAATTTGTACCAAGGATGATCCAAACACTCATGACTTTTGCTAATGGTTTCAAGATATACTGAGATGTGGACCTGAAATGAAACCATGAATCCGAACAGCTCTGGGCAAGCTTGGACCCTGATGTGATTTCCCAGGTGTAGGTACTTTAAGCTTTCTCTCAGGTTTGACATCTAGTGTAGAAGCCATATGTTTATTCTGAAGTAAGACTGTCTCTGTAGGTACATTTCTCTGTTTCTGAGGCATACAACCATGCCAGGGCCTCCATTTCACCTGCCTTTAACTTTTCTAATGACCTGTGGCTACAACTAACATAAAATGCTACTGCTACTGCTCAGATCTAGCAGAAACAAGGGTTAATCTGTAGCTGCAGTTGTACCTTTAATCATGAGATAAGAAACTAAAAGACCTATTAGGATACTCCAGACAATTCAGTCCAGGTTTAGCCATTACGCTATACTTTTTGACTTTTCACAAAAGCACTATATCTAGTGCTTTTGAAACCTTTGTGAAGAAAAATGAGCCTCAATAAAAATCCAAAATTTAACAACTCTTAGAGGCTGGGAGGGAGGTCCATCCCTTATTTGGATGGAAACTCCTCATCACGAGTTTTTTCAATTGCTGAGGAGGATTCTATCATGTTACCTTCACATGGTTAGATGTAGATGTATGTGCTTCTTAATAGCTTTCTTTACATTTGTTTTTGACCCTGTGAGTTCTCACAGTGAAAACAAAAAAGTGACAAAAAGTCACCCTCATCATACAGCTCTTTGAAGGATATTTGTCTGCAGACTTGTACACCTTCTGGCCTCAACTCACAATTTTGTTCCAATCAGCTCTTGAATACTGATAAGCAGAATTTTCAAATACAGATACCTAAGAGTCAAAATTTTAGTAAGAATTCTGGAGAATTCTATGCACAGCTTCTGAAAGCATAGTCTATGTGTAGCAGTAGGCCAAATAAACTGTTTTATTTCATTTTTGAAGAAGACAACCGGAGCTTGGGATGGGACACAATGTTCAGACAGTGCTATGCGCCATTATTTTCCCACCTTCTCTTCCCAGTCCTCTAGCACCAAAGTTAGATAAACAAGCCATATAGAGACCTACAAGATCTCACTATTTCTGCCTCTAGAGTTTTGCAACCTCTACATGGCAGTCAAATAGCACATGGGGATCTTAACAAAGGCAGAATCCTTGATCCAAATATTAGTATCAAAGCAAAAATGGCTTGACTTTCAGAAGTGCTCATCACTTCCAATTTTTACATAAATTAGCAAAAGCTAGAGTGCTTGGTGCCCATGAAAAGGCACAGGAGTTAGACACCAGGCTTTTGATATCATCATCTCCAGATTTCAATGCAATCCAAGTCATCAGTGGACTGTTTATGAGTTTCACTAATTCTGTAACATATGCTGTCACTGAATCCACTTTCTCCCTACAGTCTGCCAAAGAGATATGATAGAGAAGGTGAGTCTACTGTCCGTAGGCAAAAATAGAAGAGAAACCTGGATTCACTTGTATTTTCTGGCTTCCATTATTTAACTGGAGTAAAACACGGCATTAAACCACTGTACAGCTTTCAATAAAACACCTTGAGTTGTCCCTTAGTATGATAAGGCAGAATGTACGCCACCAATTACTGCAGACAAGACAAATTAATTGTTGTTATACATTTAAGTGATTTGGCCAGCATTTCAAACAAAGCATGCTTTTTTCATTAAAGTTCAGTTCCTCCCACCAATAAACAGAAAACGGAGAGGGATACCAGGTATCAAGTTAGCAGAGAGAGGGAAAATACTATGTTGTTATTTCCCCCCCCCCAAATAAAAGGAAAAATATTTTTAAGAGTATGGCTGAGAAATCATTATTCCAGAAGTATCATTTTAAAGGCTCATCAACACTTTCAACAGCAGGTGCTCAGTTCAGACAGGATAGGCGCTCTTAAAAAACAATGAACATTATGATACTCAAAATATGCCTGTGAGAGTAAGAAAAAATATTTTGTTAAATTGTAAGTTTAGGTGGCTTTTATATTTAATTTCTCTGGATGGATTACCATTGAACATGGCAGGTGAAAAAAACCCTGATAATTAATTTCAACCTAAATATAGTGGATTAACTTTTTCAACTTCAGCTACTGTTTAACCTGAATGATTTTGACTAAAGCAGTTTAAAGATGGCTCACATAATCCTTTCCACTGATGGATATAGTGGGTGCTGTGATGTCTGTCCCCAGGTAGTGATGTCTTCCACTGCAAAGGTTTATGAAGAGAGTATCTGCCAAAGCCTAAAATGCTGAGATAAACAGTTCATGTAACTCTACAGCAGGCTGCACTTCTGGACTTCTATCTGATGATCTGTCTGCATTTTTGTCCTGAAAACTAATGACAGTTAAAAGATCTCACTAAATTTCTGAAAGTATAGTTATTTCCTGCCTAAACTCCAATCTAAGAGATCTGAATTTGTATTTGGAAATATTTTTTCATTTCCTGCTTTAAAAAGATATTACAACCATCAATGCTTCTTACACCTGCTATTTAATGCTCATACAAAATGCTTTTCATATCTAAGAACTGCCTGTAATATTTGTCTGTGCAGTCTTTAATGCATGGAAGTAATCTGGGAGAATAAAAATCAGAGAAATTCCTATTAACCTAGATAACTTTATATCTAACATATCCTTAAGATTATGGGTTGTTGATTTTTTAATCATTGGAATTTAAATTTCACTCTTAATTGCTGATGTGCAAATTTCAGGATAGAAATATGATTCTTACACGGAATTACACAATATTTAAAAATAATAATCCCCCCTCCTCATTTAAGATATGCAATATACCACATTTTGAAATTTTCCTTTTTTTTTTTCAAAGAAGTATGCTTGAATGTGCAATTCCAAAACAATATAATCAGACCAAATAGCTTTATCATAGATAGCAATTCAAAGCTTTTAGTACAAATGCATCACAAATGCTTACACTTAGAAATTCTCTTTGTAAGATTGTGTTTACAGACTCTGCCACAACAGGTAAAGGAACAAAAACATCTTTGATGATTTAACAGAGAAAAGGATAGTACTGAAAAAGAGATGAGAAAGTGTGGAATGCAAGACTATTGAAATATAATTGATACTGTTACAGGAAGAAAGACTAAAGTGAAAAAGAAGGACAAAGAGGAAATAATAATGAAATAAATTTGGTATTAGGTGTTCAAATTTTACAATTAGATACCACAAGCATTTGTGCATCAGTAAAGCTTTGTCACAGTCATACTACACGTTGACCTAAAACTGCATTTGAGGTTCTGAAATTTTCTCCCTATTACTTTCTCCTTGACAGACTTTTTGAAGATGTTACGTATGAAATCTCTTAACTGAGACATACATCAAGTAATTATATTTGCAGCAGAACAGATGAAGGTGGAGGGATGCAAAGCAGCTTTTTGGTTATCATGCCAGGATCTGACAAGAAAGGAAAAACAAAGAGACATCGTAGTAGCTTCATCCACTTCCTCTGGCCAAGTAAGAAAAGCAAAGGAAACACTTAAGTGCGGTATAATGCACAAAGGAACAACATAGGCTGCAATGATTCAGCCATATCACTAAAATGATTTCCTTTCTCCACCTGTAACAGTGGCATGAATTGTAGAGGAAAAACCACAGGCTGTAAGACAAAATAGTCTGGAAGTAGCTCGAGAAATCAGTCTGCACACATGCAAAAAGAAACTGATTTCTCAGCACCTTTGCAAACACAGCCTTAGCAAAGTTCATACTTAGTTTTACTAGCATGGTATCTCTCCACCTACAGTACACAATTCCTTCCCCCCCCTGCCCTCAAACAAAACACCACAGTACACTTGAGAGAAAAATAAATCTTGGAGGCAAGTGCTTTAAAAATAGTATGTGCTAAACTTTAGATGACTTGCCCAAAATCTGTTTTTTTTTTTTTCCTCCTGAATTGTGAATAGTGTTTTACTAAAAAATAAAATTTGTTAATAACGTCAATTCACAAGATGGATATACTCTGGGAATGATTGGTGTGAACTAAGACTTTCTATAAAGTTCAGCTTTATTTTATGCAGACTGTTGAAGTATGCAGTAGCTTAAGTAAAGGAGTACAGACAACTAATAATCCCAAGTGCTAAGCTAGAGAGACCATGCTGGCTTCCATCTTTTCCCTGCACTCTCCAGCTTCTTTGCTCTTGCTATAATTTCTACCCACCCTCTCCATTTCTCTGCCCTGCTGCTATTTTTACTTATCTCAAATTTAACCTGGCCTTTGTTTACTTTTCTCTATCCTTGCACATTTTTATTATTCCTCCACGAAGAGTAGCAGGAGCTTTCCATATCATTATTCCTCTTTGGACCATCCCCAGACTCCTCCTCCTTGTTTTCTCTACCTTTTTCTTCATTCTGCCTTCATCAGGCCCAGTATTGCTGCCATTTCCTTCAGAGGGGAGAAAGGTAAAAGTGAGGTAAAAAACCTGGAACAGAAGTTGGTGAGAATTTATTTATGCTAGAATATGCCTTTTTTGTTTTTTTTTAATTTAACAATTATACCACATAGGTCCTTATTAGCTAAGTCCAGCAACTTCTGATGGCCAGAAGCACTAAAACCAGTGAAAATGTATGCAGTTGCTATATGGGTTTGGTCCACACTTAGAAGCAGGAGGGGATGGAGTATGTGTTTTGCAATGGAATCATCTGAAGATATAGGTGCTACAAATCCAGTAAGTCCTTATGAAATTGAGATTTTCAGAGGAATATATACTTATTAAATAGTCACCTTTTTAGTATATTTGACAAATATGTCAAAGATGAGAAAGGCACCTTTGATTCTAGTGCCATTGCATAATTTCAAGTCCATGTTCCAAAGCATGCTATAGAAGACTTAGAAGAGCCTGTATCTCCCAGATTATCATATCTAACTACGGCAAGATAAACAATGAATTCTGATTGGATTTTTCATTTACTTTTGTTATTATTAATAGAGCACACTGGGTTGGCTCCTTCCAGGAGAAAAGAATGAGATTTCTTGCTGAAAAAAAATGGCAGTATTGCTTAATAGGATTGCAAGTAGTTTTTGGAGAGCTGATGGAGGAAAAAGTAGCAAAGATATATAGCCTCACTGTGGAGATGTTACATTTGTAAGATCATCTCCAGTACAGCTTGCAGCTCATGTTTGTTCACATACTTTAGAGGAATGTTTTCTAATCATCTAAAAAAGTTTACACTGCTGTGTTGAGTTGACACTAGTTGAAATCAGGTCAGTAAGCAAGAGAACCATAATGAAAACAGCTGTATTGCGCTTGTATGTACTATGCAAGTGGCTGCTGCTTTCAGTTTTGTAACGAAATCATTACATGATACATTTTATTCACAATGAAAAATTTTGATTTATTCACAGTGAAAAATTTTGACAGTCACACAAGCATGCTTTCATAGATTTGTCAAGTCCTGAGAAGATCTAAGACTGAATTTTAAGTTCTACAACTTTTTCTCTCGTAGTTAGTGGTTTGTTTCATTTCTGGATTTTGCAGGTTATCCTCAGTAGGTTTGGCATAGTTTGCCCTCCGCAACAAAAGACAAGAAAATGGGATAAATCAACCAAAAACAGGTAGGGTTGTAAGTCTTTGGCACCGAGTAAGGGAACGAATAATAGATGTTAGAACATGCATATGAAAGTAGCCATTAATCTCTTTGCCACAGTATATAGTAGTGTGTTTAAAACCCATCCTATCAGAGCACCAACTGCTTTTCAACAGCTTACTTGTGAATTTTCAAGTGTGAATGTGTGTCCAGAGGCTCAACCTGATAGTCTTGAAGAGCCTTAATTTTCACAGAATGTCTCTAACTAGTCACTTTTGAAAATATTGTTTGCCGCTAATTATGTCTGGCATGTTTCTGTCAGACAGGCAGGGAATGTTATTTCCCGTACTATAGATGGGTCAACTATGACACAGAGATTTTGTGGAGCTTGTCCAAGATCCTCTTGCAAATCAACACCAGTGCTAAATATATAAATGAAGAATCCTAAATAACATCAGAGAAGAAACTAAGATTCTAAATAATTATTCTACTTTGCACAAAGATGAAATCAAAGTCATCCCAAATTTAACATGTAGGGAAAAAATGAAGCCTTTTCAAAATATGCAACAGCTTGGCAATCACATTATATGCTTGATGTGCTGGACACACAGTTTAAAGCCTTCCTGTCTCTGATACAGAGTGTTATGTTGATGTCTCTCATCAGGAGAATAATTTCTATCTTGAACCCACAAGCTTTTCCAGGTGTTTTTCTCTCAGCTGGTCTGCCCTGTGAGATTTTCATTTAGTGAATCTGTATTTTCCAAAATTAAATATTAAAATAAATCTTAGCTAGCTGTAATCCTTACTGGAAACCCTCATCAGACTGTTTTTCAGTACCTATTTGAAACTGGAAAATAAATATTATCCTCAAAGCATTTCAAGCTATTTAGCAATTTTTACAATGGCATGAACCTCTCTTCAGTTCTGAGGAATGACTTTTCAACACGGTAACGTAACTTCTGATAGTTAGCAGTTGTAAATGATCTTATCCTGTATATTTTAACGTATGAGAGTTGGATCTTGAGAAACTCTTCCTACTCACAGTCTTTCTGATTTGGGCCTTACCTGCATAAAACCTTTGCCAGTATAACTTTTTGGTTAGGGGCATGACCTTTTTCCTTTTAGCTGTTACAGTAACACAAATAAAAACTTTAGTACACATGCAGTACAAATCCATCACAGTTATGTTCCCCCAGCTATACAGGGACAACTACATGACTAAATGCTGTTTTACAGGACTGTAACAACAACCAAAAGCTTGCATTACTTTAACTATGGTGGTATATTTAAAGTGGCACAATCTCAGAGCACAGACAAGGCCATATTTACTACTTTTGGTATAACAGCTGCATCTGAATTATACTCCATACATAAATCATCACATGATAGTGTAAAAATACTGCATCTACAATCTCTCTGTGCCAATAAAGAGATGCAACAAAGCTTGAGGCCCTTGCTGATCGAAAATGGAAACTGCCTATTTTTATTATTACCTTCAGAGTTTTGGATTCTAAGCTTGATATTTATCAGGAATTGCTGCACTTTTTTTTTTCCTTGTGGAAACCCAAACTTTACAACAAAGTTGCAAACAAAGAAAAACAAAGAAAAAGCTTTATCAGTGTTATCCCCATTTTTCAACCAGCTCTCATGCTCAGCTTTTATATACCCGAATCCAAAGCTGTGATGGCCGTATCTCAGGAGACATTATTGTGTAAAGAAATCTCAAGCTACATTGCTGCATTAAGTGGGTGTTTTGAGCCCCAGAGGGACAGGGCACTTGTGCCCTAGTTGCTGCTCCCTGAGTCAGGGAGGTCAGGGAGGTTCCATGTCCAGTCTGGTTCCCAGAGTAAATGAGAACCTCCTAAAGCAGAGGTAGTGTCTGCCACTTGGGTGCAGCTAAGGTGTAGGAGCATCTGGCCACACTCCCTTCTCTGGAAAACTCACAGAGAGGATATTGGGGTTTGCTGGACATTCTGCTTTCTATCTACAGTCTGTGCCATCAGTTGGGTAGATAAGCAGCTCAGTCTTAAGAAAATACTGGTCCTGTATTTCCCCCTGCCCCCCCCCCCCCCCTTTTTTTTTTGATTATTGCACAGGCTACACTTTATTTCTCAAAATGCACCAATCATGGACCACACTGGGAACATTATTTAGCTTTTTCTCTACACTTTCCTATTCTAAACTTTTTTTGTTTTCTGGCTATTTAGTATGTATTTGTAAATATTCAGAATATGTGTGAGAAATAAGTGGAATTGAACTAACATTGCTACTATGTATAGAACTTCAACAGGACAAGAATTTATTTCACAATAAGCTTCACAACAAGGAAATGCATGATGATGGCTTGTATTCTTATGGGCTGTGAACACATTCTGCAAAACTTGGCCTTACTGTATCAAACCAATAGTAGGAATTTTTTTGACTTTTGCTACATTCAATATGGCTTGTATGTCTTTAACATTCAACTAATATCCCTTTGAAAAAAATCCACTCACCACTTAGGATTACTTTGCCACATACACATCATCCCTTTCTATACCTGGATAGTGAGGTTTGGATCACTACGGAAGGAGCCACCACAGACTGGATTCCTTGAGAAACCACTACAATGCTTCCAAATGGGCCACGTATCCAGAAGCTAATGCTTTAAAATGACATACACCTTCAGAAAGTGAGGCTAATAAATCAAATCACTCTAACTGCTATTAAAGCTTCATTAAAGTTTTAGTTCACTATATTTTTCCACTCGGCTGATTCTTCCTACTTCAGCTGATAGCAAGGATCCAGTGCGACTCCAGCCTTGAGACAAAAAGTCATTGACCAGACAATGAAAAGCGTCGTCCCTCAGCAAACCTGCAGATCCCATGGTTCAATGGCTATCTAAATTGCATTCATCCAGCTCTTGTCATAAGAAATACGCTGGGTAGGTTCAGGGACAGGTTAACTTGCCATTGATTTATAAAATTTACTATTTTTTTTTAATTCCTGAAACAGTATTTAAATAGGGCTTTTTATTTTTTAAGTAGTTCTGAAGTAAGCTAGATACCAATGGACTAACAGATGCTGTCAAATACGCAGTAAAGGGATTTTTTTTTCTTTTTCTTTTTTCTTTCTTTTCTTCTTCTTCTTCTTCTTCTTCTTTTTTTTTTTTTCTTTTTTAATAGAATGGGAAGAAATAAGTTCTCTGATAAAGCCCATTTGGCATATCCAAATGCTGGTCAGGAAAAGCCCTCTCTAAGAGTTTAGATTTCTGTAGTCCATTCAGTCTTTTCCCTGTTGGCTGCAGCTACCAACAAAGGCTTATTTAATGAATGCCAACTGTGACAGTACATTTTGCAACGCTGAAGGACCAAAGGGCACAAAACTTGCTCTGAGAAAAATGCCTAGTCTCAGTCAGGGAGAGTGTGAATGCAAAGAAAAAAAAAGGGCATTGAGGAACTTCTGCCTGATGAAAATGGAAAAATATTTTAAATTTTGTTAGAAAAATAAAGTTTGCCTATTTCTCCTGTTTCACACGCCATGCAGGCAATGAACACACATGCTGTCATATTTATATTTTAAGGGCTCTTTTTTTCCCTCAAACCTTCATACCTCAGACTTGAACTTTAAACTTGTGTTATGTTCATTAGAATAAGAATCACTTCCTATTTCCATTGCAAAGCTCCCCCCCTTCAGAGGTTATCTTAGCTGTTTTATAAATCATATCAAGAGGAAAGCTGGCATACAGGTTGCCAGCTCACTCTAAATAATCATTTCTCCTTCTTTAAAGTGAGTTTAAGGAGAAAGGAGCATGTAGCTTTCTACTTCAGTTTTTCGTGGTCAAGCATCCACATTTAATGACCACCAATATACTGACTAAATTAACTTCAACCATTTTACTAATCAACCCTCAAGCCTTATTTGCCCTGTACACTGGTGCAGAGCTCATTACACAGAGTGGTGTGAACTCCAAGCCCCTTTGACATAGGCTCTTGAATGGAGGCTGGGGCTCAGATTTACTGTTGATTTATCAGCTACCTTTGAGTCAGACTGATTAGACTAATGGCTTAGATGGGATATGATCTCAGTAGAAAACTGTATCATGGGAGAAGGCAAATAAAGCAAGTTAGTTCATGTTGGAAATACACGCTACAGCTCAGGCTAATGGACTATTAAGTAGAAACTTAAAGGGAATAAACAGACACTGAAAGAATCCTAGTTTTAGCAGAAAAGGTTACCTTATGTATTATACTTCTCTATATAAATTAATAAAAATAAGTACCGGGAAGATAGACAGAAGCAGAGTCTAGAGACACTGCCAATTCTTCCCAGGCTGGGGAAAAAAAAAAAAAAAAAAAAAAAAGAAGAACAACCAGTAGTCAGTCCCTTTAAAACTGTACTTCACCACGACCTCATTCTAAGCTGTCTGAATCTTTCCACTGTTTTTATTGGACTTTGGAGCCAGTTGCATTGGAACAGAAAGGCTCACTACAGCAGGGGTCAGTGACAGTAGATCTAACGCTTTCCTTGAGAGCTGGGAGTGATAGTAGCAAATAAAGGAAGAACAAAAACTGTTAATATTAATTTAAATGTGAGCATGGTTCATCTGTTAATCACTGCACGTCTCCCTGAAATTGTTGTCTCTTGTCTCCATAAGGATAATAACTGTCCTTTATAAAATGGATAATCTTGAAAGTATGTCCCAGTAACTAAGATAGAGGGAGCTTATTTTCTCACTGTCTCATAATACAGAGTAAGAAGAAAAATCCCATTCAGTGACATTAGGAAGAGTAAAATACAACCCTGATAAAAAATAAACCCAATACCTTTTCATATAGTTTATAACAGGACTTTGAAATTTATTTCTCTTGGAAGCCAAGAACTTTAGAATATACCAAAAAAAAAAAAAAAAAAAAAAAAAAAAAAAAAAAAAACCACAAAAAAAAAAAAAAAAGGACTGGACATTAATGCAGACAATGCAAGTATACAGAAATACTAGTTATGAGTAACAAATGTTTGGAAAAGATGTTAAAATTTACAGTTTAAACAACTGTAAGGTGACCAGTTCAAACTGACAGAGACAATAAGTAGTTCAATTTGGTTAGCTACAAATAAATAATTAACTGCCCTGGTGAAGAAATAAAGGAACTTACAAAAGTAGAACAGAATCTGAACCTTATGCAATAACTCGAATGGACTACAGCCAATTAAAGAGATATTACATAAAGGTGGTCACAGATATTACTGAGTGTTCTTGTACCTTTATTAAGCTGATCTCACCCAGTGCAATAGCCACAGGAACCAGATTAACCTTGTATCTAATACATGGTAGTAACATACGGTTGTTACAGAGGTTGGCAGCCTATTTACATTGAAAGAAAAGTTTACTATTACTGCATAGTTATTACTATTACTATTACTGCATTCTTCTTATGCACCTAGATCTTAAAATGCAAAGGATTACATGAAACGCCACCGTGTGAACGGGTCATGTTTGTTGATCTGCAGGACACTGAATAGCTTCCACTATCAACTGCTTGCTCCATGGTATTGGGTCTTTAGTTTCCAGACTTGTCAGGTTCCCATCTTTAAGTCCACGTGAAGATGTTTCAAAACACACTAAGTCCTAGTCTCGTACAAAACTGCTGAAGAGTGTTTACCTGATCTTTTTTCCTTTGTTAATGACGCAAGGAGTTTTCATTACCAGTAGCAGAGAAGTGTGTGCTTTCTGTAACAGCTCTCACCTGTCACCAGGTTAAATGCTGAGAAGCAAAACTCAGAGACAAATCCAAAATCAATACTGTATTTGCTCTAAAGGAGGAAATTCTGAGCTAAAGCTGCTGCATGGTATCTTTGACTTAACTTGTTTTCAGTGTTGTAACATGTATTCAGTAACTGGTAAATATAACCGCATAGTTGTACATAAAGGTCACTTCATGCTCATTAAACGCAGCTTCTCTGGATGGAAAACTGGAACTGCACCCCATGATTTGGGCCAGGAAGTGACAAATCTAACTTCTTATGAAACTACCTTAAGAAGATAAGTAGCCAGAACTGGTTCAGTTTTTTGTATACTCCATAGACAGGGACCCATTAAATTTAATTAGAATTTGCACGAATAAACATGCAACTATTCCAGAAGCAGGCCAGAAGTCATTACTGCAATTAAGACAGATGTGTGCTTTTACCTTGCTCATTGTGATAAAAGAAAGTTGTTGCATCAGTAGGAGCTTCCAGCGATATTTCTGTAGACTCCTAGAGATCAGCTCACTGTTGCCTTGTGACCATGTAGTCAGAGAGAACAAGGCAGTATGTATGCACCATGCTCGCTGATCAGAGCAGCAGGACTGTACACCCAGCTGGGCGCTGAGGTCAGTGACAAGCTTAGGATGCAAAATTATAATCACTTAGCCCCACTGTTCCCCAGAGCACATCTCAGCATTTGGAAAGCACTGGGGTGTGGCGTGGGAGGAAAATATTGCCTTGTTTATTCCTGACTTACCTTAAACCGCAGCACAGATTTTACATAGCCTTTCTGCATTTTGCTATTATAGATGCCAAGCCACTACTATACCTTCCCTCTTTAACTAAGCTGAAATTAATAGATTAAATGTTTATTATTATGACTGTATTTCATTGTTTCTTGAATGGGGATAGTTCAATACAATTTCGAACCTGCACAGCCCTGGGGCTATGAATCATGTTTGTTTTAAAAGAGGCAGCACTCACAGACTGTCAGTCACCTGGGTTATTAGAAACAGAGCACTTTAAGAATTACTCTGCCACCTCCTCGCCTCTAAATATAGCTAGTGTGCGTGGGTCTAAGTGAGTTAGCTAGTGTAAGAAAAGGTCTCATTCCAAATAATCAATTAAAAATCCATCATGTTAAGAACTATGTGGGCCTCAGGCCAAATGCATCTTGGATGTAATATTTCTGACTGTTTAATAGAGGTATTAATTATTTGTATTACAACTCCACTGAAAGGTCCTAACTAAGAATAAGATTTCTTTGCATTAGTGAGTAACAAGATCTGTTCCAAAGAGCTAACTGTTTAAATAGGCATGATAGACAAACCGTGGAATAAGAAAATCATCTCTAACCCCTGCTTCACGGCTGGGAAACTGAAAGACAGATTCAATGACCTGCCAAGGGTCACATAGGAAAAAACTAATTCATAAATCCCAGCACAAGGTCTTAAGCCATAAGATTTCCTCTCATTCTTTAATCAATAATAAAACACCATCGATGTCTAAAAACCTAATATCTACCAAATTGCTCCAAGGTCTACAGGCTCGATACAATTAATTTCCATTAAGAACAACGGGACGTGAGGGCACTCTGCACTGACCAGAAAAGTAGGCTTTGCAGAATTTGAAATCTTTTAATGTTCTTTTAATCAGGGATGGTCTAATTAAAATAAAAATGAGAAGAAACAGTTGCCAGACCTTCGACCCAAGCTAAAAGCAAACCAATTTTAAAAACTTTTCAGGCCTAGAAAAAGCAAACTCTGATGGTAAAAATATTTATAACACATTTCCTTTTTTTTTTTTTTTTTTTTTTTTTTAGAAATAAAGTAGTGGTTTTTAGTCTTATTTTGTACATTTTATTAGCCTGTGCTTTTAGGCTATATTGGTCCACACTTTTAAACTCCCTGTTCCTCCATTAGCACAAAACACCATCAAGAGAAATTCTCACAGAACCACCTGCCTGAAGGATTTGGACTTCAGAAGAAACATCAAATATCAAAGAACTTGCAACATGATCACAAGAATCAACAACATTGAATTTCTTCAGTCAATACCTGCAGGTTGTAAGGAAGAGGTTAAGCACTGTGGGAAAAGTTCACCCCTACCAGCCCTCAAAAGACCAATCAGGAAGCTTCTATGAATAACTGAACTGCTTATGTCCAAATCTCTCTGTAATCTCTTTAAGATTTTTCCACAAATGTAATAGGAATCATTATTATGTTGCGCTATACATAGGCATCAGCATGTATAGAGTATAACCATTGCCTCTGCCCAGTACCTTCTTTTGTTAAATTAATTTTTTATTATCACTTGAACTTCAGACTGCATTCTTACAATGTGTTATGGTCATGCCTAATATTTTGCATATAATTGCATTATTGATATTAATGCAATTGCACAGTTAAGCATTTATCCTATTTCAGTTATTGTGACATGTCTTACTTTTATGTTTTTAAAGCACCTAGCTCAACTAGGATGTGTAGCTACCAATCCAGTTAAAATAGCAAATAGTAGTACTCATGTTCTTCTTATTAGAGTATGCTACATTTATAGTATTCATACTGCAGCAAAAATATAAAAATTAAAGAATGTTTCATTACATCCTATTCTGACCCTCCATCATCACATGTGTGTATGTAAATCAAAAACTTGGGGAAAACCCATGGTTAGTCACCACTCATTCTGCTGTAAGATACGACATTTCCATGCCCTCTATTTGCATTCCTCTCTCTGTGATATAATGAACTTTGATCCTCCAAGGCATTTACATAGGTAGCCTACTAGCACTCTTCACTGGAACCTTTGCACAAAGGTGCAAAAACTAAAAGTAAGTTTGCTGCTTTATAAGACATGTGAAGATTTTTGGCCAGTATAGACTCAGTAAATAAAAACTTTGTCCCATTAGTGTTTACTCTGATAAGTTATCTCTAACTGTTGTAGGGTAAAGTTCTTAGGAAATATATCCAGTTGCTATCACTCTGTGCTTGTGATAGTTAAGCTACAGAGAAGTCCTACTCATTCGACATCCAGTCTAAGATGAATGAAACTTAAGGTCTAAAGGAGGTGCCACTACATGTGATTCGGCTTACTCTTCCAAAACATAAAAAGAATTGAAATCCTTGTAAGCTGCTTACACAGAATGTTAGTCACATCTCACAAACCACGAACAT
The DNA here is from genome assembly GCF_028389875.1 of Rhea pennata. NCBI lineage: Eukaryota > Metazoa > Chordata > Aves > Rheiformes > Rheidae > Rhea > Rhea pennata. Next base: position 70,256,616 of record NC_084663.1, read on the forward strand.
CCCTCCTTAAAACTGTTGGCTTTGACAGGACTTGGATCATAGAACAGAATCAGGTTCATTGCAGTGGAAGAATCAAGTCTACCACAGTAATGGCATCCACACTGCCAAAGGTAGCCCTAGACCTGGGTTAAGATGCTACACAGGTGAAACACTGGATATGAAATAATGACCTACAGATACAATGAATTAGGACTAAGCCCACAAATAGACAGTGTACAATACAGATTTGTCACTCACATCGCACTGGTAGAGTGAAAGAGCATTTATTTAACAGCAGCGACAGTTACCAGTCACAGAAACTTCTGAGTTACTTTTGTGGACATGGTAAGGCCTCTTATTTTGGCCAGAATGGTAATAAAAGGCCTTTAGTCTACCTGAGTATCAGCCCATTAAGCAGTAATTATATTTTACATGTTTCTGAACACATATTTTGTAAAAGGTCATGAAACTTTCTAGGTGACTTGTTTATTCAACAAAACTTAGTAAAGGAAGGAAACTTGCACTGATTTTCATGACACAGAGTTTAACAAGACCTTCTGTGGAAGATCAGTAGCAAAAAGCCTGCATTCAGGCAAATCAGGCAACTGTAATGTGCCCTTGACCTCCCTCATGTAGCATTAGTATCAATTTATCTGCCTTGTCACTGGAATAAAAGAGGGAATACTGAGTGGTAAGGAGGGGTGATAAGAGTCCCTGAACTGTCTTGAAAAGTAGAGTGGGTACAATTTCAGGAAGGCTTTTTAGAGCCTATAAATCAAACAGGGCACCTGAAAATTCAGAATTAAATGACTGAAGTAACTTCTTGAAAGGTTTAAAGAAAACATTGACAAAGAGTAATGGTGAACATATACATAATTTAAATATATGGGGCTAGAATATGCCCTTGGGTTATGAGGTTATGTAGAGGGAATAGAGAGGTTCATTTATGTTGCTGAATGGCTGCTAGCCATGACTGGTTGTAGACTGAGAAGGCAATACAGTGACTGAGTGCCCCTTTCTTTGAAGTAGGTGAATAAAGAAAGGGGAGTAGGAAAGGTAGGAAGAGCTTCATGACTTTTGGCATCTGCAAGTAAGGCTGACAGCACATAAAGCTGGGAAAAATGAAACAAGGATTGGAAACAAACTACACCCCCAAACAAGGAATAGTCACTTGTATCTATCATAAGTCTAACAAGTAAGGGGCAAATCCTGCAGCCTTACCTAGAAAGAACAGTTCATTTCAGCACAAGGGAGGACAGGACTGCTTCTGCCTTAGAATAAGCATAACGTCTAATTTTTTCTCTCCGAAATGATTGCCCTTCTATAGGAATAGATTAAGTGTTCTCACAGAAGTCTGTGATAAAAACAGTTCTAGGAAACCTGGCTGTGGTCCTCCCTAGCAGGTTTCAATGGAACTGTCCCGGTGAGACAGTTGTGGGTTCTGGGTATCATGATTCAGAAGATAGAGCACAAGGAGCTAGAAGAAGCCTGTATGACTCATGGACTTAAACTTGTGTTGATGAATTTAGATATGGAGTTTTTCAAAGTAGAGACAAGTGGATATTTAACATTTACTGAAGACAAGGTCTAAAATAATTGGTCTTTCCATTGACTTTGGTAGATTTCGGATCGCAATCTGAAAGATCATAAGCTACCCTGTTTAGTGACATTTATGAAGACCACAAATAAGAAGTGGAACATGAAATCTTCATCCCTACTATGATAACGTCAGGATTGCTCGTGACCAAAAGTCATCGTCTGATAATTAATTGTTCAGCTGGCTATGGAAACAAGCTCAGAATCTTAGTCCACTTCCCACCAAACAACAGCATGCGACTGTCACATCAACAATTTTGTCAGGCTTCACAAGAGAACTTAAGCTCAGTGCCTGGGTCCTCACCGACTGGTCATTCACTCATCTTTTCTAGTAATTTGTTCAGCTCGTTGCTGAGGCGGTTATAACAATCCTTTCTATTCCTGTCCTTAGAACAAGCAGGAGGGAACAACTTATTAAGTAATACCTGCCCATCTGGAAGACTGTCACTTCCTGCCTCACCTAAGATTTAGTTATCTGCTTGATCAGGTAATTCCCTAGTGAGTACAAAGCATTACAAATGGAACTTGGCCAGTATGGCCTACATTATTATTCTTCAATCAAACTTTCATTTGTTTGGGACTTACGAACTGTACCGTACTGGTCTCAGAGTGACTGTATATACAGTGCTCCATAGTGTGCACAACTGAGCAAGATAATTATCCTTCGTGGTCCCTTGCTGAGTCTGAACAGTACAGTACAAAACATAAAATGATATAGACATCTAAAGTCCCTAAAAAGAGCTAAAGGAGGCTTTGAAAAACTTCTGTTCGAAAAGATCTGTTTTCTCAGTGATTTCTCTGAGTTCAAACAAGCTATAAAGCTTCAGGAAGAAAATATGTAAATGGAATGAATATGACTGCTTTTGAGTAGGTTTCTGACCATTGCTGTCAGTAAGCTGATCTGAAGAAACAGAAGCAAATGAATTTCTTAGACAAGGCATTAAGAAATGGATTTTCACACATGTGGCTATTTATTTTTTGCTACTAAAAGCATCATTTTCTAGCACAATTCCACAACCACCAGAAGCATGCATACATACACATACAGAACCTTGCAGGGCCAATGAACAGAAAATTAAATGCCCCATAAAGCAAATAACCCTTTTAAAAGAAGCAGTGATGCCGGAATAAAAATTCATGAAAGCAAAGGAATTAATTCTGAAATCAGGCTGCATTAATACCTAGGTCTCTATTGGTTTACAATGTCCAAATATGCATCAGTAAAAACAGGGTTTATCTGATGGTAGACACGCAATCTTTCTAAAAGTAGTGAAGTAACATTACTACGATTTTCCTTTCTCCACTCAAAATGCATCCCATCCCTTCTCCAACTGCATTCTAAAACAGCCTTTTGAAAGGCAAATTACATTTAAAGGACACTTCCTAATAGCATTAACAGCATGAGTCTCTACGATTGATTCTACCTCTTGTATTCCATGCTCCCTCACAAGAAAACAGATCCTCAGTTTGTGTAAACACCTGTAGCTTGTTTACTTCACTAGAGTTAAAGGTCTAATTCGTGATCTGCATACTTTGGGACACTCTTGTCAGGACAATATGACATAGACAAGGAGGAGGATGTTTATCAGGTACTTTTGCTTGGTTCTATTCTTCAATATACAGTCAATAACGTTTATCCTACTCTCTCTTCAATGCGTAATGCCACCAAAACTCTTTACTCAGCTTCATAAGAAAGTACTGTTCCATTTTTCTTTAATGTGAAGACAGTGCATGCTAGGGGCCAATAATCAGATAGTGCCCTTTGCAAATATGCACCTGCGTGGAAATCAGGACGGGCTAAAAAGCAGAAAGAGCTCAGTTCCCAATACTCTTGTTGTAGCTGAATGGACATACTGGGCTGGGGAGCCAATTGTCCATGGAAAGGGACAAAATCCCTGTTCTCAGAGAGTGGGAAGCTGAATATTTTTCTTTTAGGGACACTTTAGCGTTCTCACTTGCTACACCACTTCTACAGTCATTTTATATGTTTACATATTGATGAGTCACTATAAGTAGTGTCAAGGGCATTTTTCCTCTAAGCTTCAATATATTCAAATACATAGTAAAATGCCTTAGCCAGTAGGTGATTGGCTCATTACTGCTGAAAGAAGGTGAGATTATTGCTTTGCAATCCTCCTTGAGTAAGCAGGTATATATGATTTTTCATGGCTCAGAAAAACAGCAGGAAAAAATGATTTGGGCCATGAGGCCCATCTGCCCCAGATATATGCCATCTCAAAATGTGATGACTTCTCTCCCCCTATGAATTTGACACTATTGGTCAGAATGCTGGAAATGGGAAGGGAAGAGGGAAGTGCTGAAATCAAGATCTTTCCCCACTGCACAGCAGAAAGAGGCTGCTCGCCTCCACCCTAGACAAGGTCTGTGGAAAACCTTGCCTGCAGAAGGGCATCAGGGAGTATTTCAGAGCTCTTACTGCTCTACAGTGCAAGCAGATAAGAAAATCTTACCCTAAATGTGAAAAGAAAGATTACAACAGGGAAAAAAATGGCTACCCAACAAAAAACTTGCACAGTCACCAGGACCATGTTATTGAGGATGTTATTTGCCATCTGTTGTGTAATAGAGTACACATTTTGAAACTGGCTGGCATTCCATTTCATTCACTTCTTTTTCCTATTCCACAAGTGTCATTGAAAGTAAGCAGCAAAGTCACCCTCTTCATGAATTTCTCAACCTGAAATGCTCTCCTGAGGATGGTTATCTTGCTGCTGTGTGATCTAGGCTGAGAGCCTGCGTGTATGGCATTAAAGAGAACTCTATGAATCAAAACTGCGAGACTTGATACTGAGGGATATAATGAACACAAGAGCATCTAAGACTCCATCCTGCTCCCAGAAAATGAGCAGCGAGGGTCTGATTCTGATTTTGCTTATCCGGCTATAAATCAAGAGCAGCTTCATTGAAGTTAGAAGACCATACATCAGTAAAAAGTGAACAAGCAGTGTTTCAGTATCAAGCCATTAAACTCGCAACATAGTATGCATTATATTTAGTACAAAACACTGTCCCAACTTGACTTTGCCTATGGGGTCATTCTGGGAGAACATGCTAGAGGGAATGTTCAAAGTGTGCCTTGGAGAAAAATGGTTATGCTACTGTGGAGGAGTGGGTTAGCAGAGCCTACTAAGTCCCCACCAACTGCCCAGCTCCAACTAAACAAGAGCACTTTTCTCCCTGTGCTGTACTGCCAACTCCCTTCCGAGTCTGCAGCTGGCTGAGTTCTTTGATGAACACACAGCTATTAATTGCTGCCATAAAATCTGATGATTGTATGAGCACTCTTTATTCAAGCTAAACAGAGGGAACAGCTGAATATCCCCTTTTACAGTAAGACTTGAAACAATAGAGACCATCGAAGCCACAACTGGGTCATATTGACCAATGGATTTTCACAAAGACTGGCCAGAATTGCAACAGCAGATAAATTAATTAGTTGCAACAAAGTGTGGCAGAGGGATACTAGTAATCATGGCTTGGGAGAAAAAATAAGAAATGGCATTTTTGTTAAGGCATAGCGCTCATCAAAATGGGAAAGCCAAAGTTACATGAAATAAAATTGCCCACTTCTAACAGAGTAAAGAATACCTGATTTTGTGATGTTCTTTGTAAACAGGATTGCTCCAAAGAACATCATCACTACCAGAGAAAATAATTACGTCCTTGCCTTATCACCTCTTCCTCTTTTTAATGAGAATTGCCTGGAAAAGCACCAAACACTCAGTCACAACTTTGCTCAAAAAGGATTTGTGTTTGGACAGTGGTTCAAAATGCATCGGCACCTATTATTACTGGGAGTTATACGGACCACTAAATGAAAAATGGTCATGGCCCGATTAGGTTTTAAATCACTTACACAACTCCTTTTTTACAAGCTAAAAGACAGAGCAAGATGCAGACTCTTGTCTTGTTGCTTCGGTTTGTTTATTTTTATTCCCTATCCGAGGGCTTTAGGGAGTGTGTGTCTGCTAAGTATTTCTGCAGCTGTTCAAAAGCAATCTTATTGCACAATACAGTGTCTGAATAATTGTCCCAGATGACTATTAAAGTCTACTGCTGCACCATAAAATCATGAGGAGTAATCTTGCACCACAGCAGAAAATATCCAACAGCCAACTCTGCAGAGTGTCATTCCTGTTAGCAGAGAGCTCCCGCAACCAAGTAAAGATTCGGGAAGACAGAAAGAGCACAGGGAAGGCTCTATACCTTAAATTGTTCTTTTTCTTGCAAACTAAGCAAAAAGTTGCTGATTGTTAAATATTGAATTGTCTGTATTCATCCCTAGCCAATTGAAGTCAATGGGCTTACATCGGGGATAACTTTAACCCATTGCATGTGAAACATTTGTCTTTTTGCTTACCTCTCCCTCTTCCTCTCTCTCTCTCTTTTATACACTGCAGTAGAGCAACCACTTTAAAGCCTTTTCTTTAAAGTGTGGTAATACAGTTTAATTGTGGTTGGTTGGCCTGTTGAGGATAAACATACTGATTCCAACTCATTTTGCTGACTCTAAGCCTGGCTCAGTTCAGACAGATGAGAGAGAAGACGTTATTAGTGACCATAGCTATGCTACCTGGAAAATCTCTGCATACTGCAAAAGTATACAGCCTCTTAGAGTAGGACCTATAATTGTAGTAATTGTTGGGTTTTTTTTAACAATGATGTTTGGTTCACGCTGACTACAAATTATGCACCCTAACTGTTAAATAAGAACAACTTGGAAACAAATTTAAAACAAAATTTAACTCTCAGATAAACAGACTATGGGTACTCATTCCTCATGGAACAGAATGTACTAACTTTGCCTTATAAAACTTCTTTCCTGTTGTGAATTGGAAAGAGCTTAATTGCTTAAAGCAAGAATCATCAGTCTTCATTTCCTTTGGCACGATAACACAGGAAAACAGGGGCCTCTATTTCCTCTTCTCATACCCTCTTATCAAATACTTCTGCAGAACCCCACTCCATAGCCCTCTTACCAGATCAGTGATACACTCCAGTGGGGAGCTGGCTACCCACAGTCAGGACAGCAGCTAATGACAGGTGATTAGTGTTATCATCAATACCTTGCTTACATGGAGCACTTAAATTTTTCCTTGCAGATAGTTACTCCTCAATAATAACCACTTGAGCAGCTGTACACTTTTCCTCTCTTTGCTTCAGCTCATATATAAGTATATCCAAAGGGGCAGACAAGCTGCCCTTTCTGTTAGCTAAACATGATTCACATCCCATCAGTGACACACAAACAGTGAGTTAAGAAAATCCAGTTTTAGGTGATTAGCAATGAGCAAAAACAAGCCCATTCACATCCATCTGCGATACGAAGCCAGTTAAGCTTAATAGTGACCAAAGGTTTACATTATCATAGAGCTGTTCGCCACTCCCATGGAAAAATGAGCTTGCTTCAATCCACAGAGCCTAGTTTTTTTACTATCTTACATATCTACATTTGCCTGTGTATAGAAAGCTCACAGTATGATTAGGGAGCACTTTAAAAGTTAACTTTACTTAGCTGCCCACAGATATAAAGGTATAAGGCAGTAAGCCATTTTGTAACAGCAGTTATTGATTGGTCTTTTTAGTGCACCAGCAGCTAGTCCAGAGCTAATAATTTGAAATTAGTTGAAACTAGTTTTAAATTCTTCCTCTTCAGAAAGGCAAGTCTGACATGTAAGATTGCTTATCATTGAGGTATTGCTCATGTTCTTGTGTTTTAACTCATCATTCTGAATTTCAGAAATAGGATGATAGGACACTCATTTACGAGTCTAAGATCACCAGAGCTGAATAGCACAAATTAATGATTTTCCTGTGCATCACTGTATTATGCCTTGTATGAAACCATCCCGTGCAAGCTGACACTAGGAAGAAAGCTTGAATGTGAATTAGCAATGGTGCAGCTGATACTTGTGCAGATTGGCTTTATGAATAAATAAAGGATTTCAAGCTTGCAGTTGTGCCAACCACAAAGACTAGAAAATGCACTTAACTCTACCCAAGCATCTCCTACTAACCTAGGTTTTCCAAGTTTCAGCCCGCTATGTAGCAGATACTGTAACGGCCACAGGTGACATTTGAAGAAATTACATACTCCTAGTAAAGTTCTAGTTTGGTATAACTACATTCTACCCATCTAAAATACCGTATGTAATTTAAATTTCAGATGTCAGAAGCTTCATTTCCTTACCTGCAAAGTCTGTTGTAAAAGCATAAAACTGCTAAAACGTTTTCCTCCTCCTCTTTGACAGTAGCTTTTTTCAGCAATAAGATGCTGAAGTAATTATAACAGTCTATGAAACAATGTGGGGTTTGTGATGGGTAGCATCACAGATTCTCTGCTAAAGATTTACACTTAACAGCTACAACAGAGTTAACGGACATAATTGCTACTTCCCCATTTGAGGCTAAATAGCTGACTAGCCACAGCTCTGATAAAAGGCTGCAGCCCTCATAGGAGTGAGTTGTTTATGAGACTAGGAATTATTTCTAAATTTTTGTGGTGGTTTAGCAAAAAAGTGCCTATGCAATAGACCTAGAAACTGCACCACACACAGAGTGAGGTAAATCTGATGGGCTTATATGTTTCTTTTACTCTGTGCAAAGAAGGTTGGGCTTTTTGCACCCTTGGAAAGGCGAGTAACATGCATAGATTAGAATATCAGAAGACTCTAGTCTTAAAGAATTGAAAAAACTTCAGGTTTTTTGGAGAGTGAGATTGCAAATCTCTCCCTGGATCCCTCCTTGAAGATTTTTGTTGGTGGTGTTTCTGAAAGTGATAGCAGTCAGTAAAGACTGATTATGAATTTGAGTTGATGATCTAACCAGGATGAACATATATGTGGAACTGGGAGAGGAGGGAATTCAAAAAGAGGACATACTAGTTTAGTTGCAGTGTAATTTCCACAAAAAATCCACAAAGTTTTTGCTTGCCTGCATCTAGGAATGTCTTATCTGCAGAGATACTTTGACAACCTCTTGCTAGACACTTCTGTGCCTTGTCAGTAGCTCACTTTTAAACTAATTTCAAGCCTTCTGTGCGCCTTTGAAGCAGAACAATGACATTACAGTAAGAAATCTTCCAGTTTGGTTTCCAGTTTTATAATTTGCTTGTGGTGCTAGAGTACAGCAGTGGTACCACAGCAAGCAAAACCTATCTTCACTAGACTCTTCAATAGTGCCTTTGATGAGTAAAGCATCAATGTCTTAAAATCCATTTTACTCTCTATCGTTTGTCTCCTTTCTGGACCTTGTTCAATCTGTGATATGAAACTTGATAGCTCATTCTACTTGCATAATGAATATTCTTCTCTTTCTGCTTCTTTGGTGATATTTTAAAGGGTCAGATTTTGTTCTGCAAACTGTATTTAATGTTTAACAAATAACTCTTCTCACTGGATTAGTTTAAAAGTAACTTACTACAGAGTTTGTAAAAATCTGTTTTACTGACAAAACAGCATTATAATGACATTGAATCTCTCATGGCCTTCAATGATATGAAATATCTTGCTTTCCTAATAGAAACAGTTGTAAAAACAGAGTAACACTCCAGATCTGAGGTTAATGCCCTTTTCTCTTCTCTTCAGTAGAGCATAGGACTTAAAATAGCTCAACACATACACATTACCGCCAGTTGCAAAGATGGTTCTGTGCTGCTGATGTATTTTCAGAAACAAGACCGTTGCTGCAATATGCACATGCAGTGAAATAGTAATCAAGACAAAGTATTCCATGATGTGCATACACAGACCTATGCATGCCAAAATCCTTTTCTGAATTTTTCCTCAACCAAGCCTCTGAGAGTCAAAGTCTGTAGAGCACCAGTCTACAGATATTTTCATGTGTTGGAATATTTCTTACAATATGTCCATGTGCTGACTTTTGATCCTTATATGTTCCTCAAAGCAATGGTGCTACTTAATGGAAGACAGCAAGCAAATTTAGAGGATAACTTTACTCATTGTCTCTTTAGATGACTAGCAGATAAGCTTTGTGGCTTTTTTTTCGGTTTATAACTGAACAGAAAAACAGTTCATATGACCATAATCTGACAGAGATTCTCTGCTCTCACTGTTTGCTGGTCATCACCTACTGTGAGTGATCACATAAATTATAAACCATTGCTTCTGTGTCATTAGTGAGAGACTGGAATTTTATAAACAACCTGAGTTCCACTACTGATAATTGTTGTTTTCCGAACATGAATAAAAACTTATTTAAATGAATGCTCGATAAAAATAAAGCAAACACAAGAATTGCAAACGTGCAAATCAAACACCTACTAAACAGCTAAACAAATGCCTATGAGTCTTTTATTATTATTACCTAATGACATTGGCTAGGAGCCCGAGTCTTGAACCATTTGAATGCAATCTGGCTAGTTCTGTGCAAACACACAGCACTTCCTGCCTTAGAGCCCTCTCAAGAACGCTGTTTTGTGCTCTTAAGTTTGTTAAAATGAAGAACAGTTGAGATGAATTTAATGAGTTCAGCCAAATGTAAGTATGTTTTGATGAAACTATTAATGTTTCAGTTATGTTCCCTCAGTTGTTATATCTGTTCTTGAATACATTATCTCCCTAGCTTAATGCAAATTCCTCTCCATATTGAAATCTTTATTTTAATCAAATCCATGTCACTTTCACATGTCCATTTCCCCCCCCTTCTGTGTACTTAGGATTTCAGCTTTGGTTTTATCCTTACAAACCATCATGACTGAACATACTAGAAGAGAAACACTGGATGTATACAGTTTTTGGAGTTATAAGCTGAACCAAAAGGTTGCTTATGCTGCAGAAGCCTTCACTGAGGCAGTAGGAGGCCTTCCTCACTGAACAAAGATCCCTTCTGGGTGTTTTTGAAGCAGTTCCCCAGAGAACCTAGATAGCAGTTTGAGATCTTCTGAAGTAGAAGCATGTGAATCACAGTTAAATTACATAGGTGTCAACACTTGATATAGCAAAAGTCCTTGCTAACCAGGGGAAGTAAGTTTTAATTGAGTAGCACAAAAACTGACTGTGGTCTGTTATCCTGAACACTCTGTAACACTTTCCTTTTGGCATTTAGACAGTCTGTCAGATTTTAAGTTAAAATATGTACTGACTCTTACACTGTTCATGATTTGTTTTACTTTATAAATCACTAGTTCATTTAATGCAGGAGGCATTATTTGTCAATTTTACAGAACAGCTGTTGATTGAAGAAACAACTAACTTACATTAGCAAAGTGGTGATAAACAGAAGCTTCAGATGTAGAAAATATATTATTGGTTCACTCTTTACCAATTTAATTATGGTGAATAAACGGAGACACAAAAGGAGACAGAACTGAACAAGGTTGATCAATACATGCTTCTCCCTTGTCTTCCTTGTAGTCAAAAGGGAATGATTATATCTGAACTTACTGGGCAGTATCCATTCCTTGCTGGAGGTTAAATGAAAAGCTCTTGTGTTCGTACTTCGACGGTGACCCCAAAATTGTGTCCTGATTCTACTGTCTCTGGCTGTATGGACAGTTCTTCAGATCAATGAGAAAACTGTCATGAAAAAAGAATTGCTCACGTGAATTAGGTTTGCAAGATCAAGTGCTTCGTGATCAGTATAACCCTGGGCATTGGGCTGATATGGCATCCCTGATTTACAAGAGTAATCCTATTAACATCAAAGGGACAATTCACATGAGTGAAGACTGTGAGAATGAGCCCCTCAGGAGCAACTAGCACTACAGCTATGTATCTAACCTCACTTAGATCACAGCAGTTTTCAATGTTGTACAGACACTTTACGCTGCTACTGAACTTTTAAAAGAAAATAGACCTTGAACACAAGTTCACTTCTGCCTTACTGGCTACAGCCCTGGTTTTGCATCCTGCTTACAGACACTTCTCCCGCATTCTTAAGCAGTTCAGGTTTGCAAGAAATATGGCCTCCTATTTTCTTTTTTTTTTTTTCTTGCCTTTTTTCTTGTTTTCCTTTTTCTTTTGTTGTTTTCCTTCTTTCCTTTCTTTGTTTTCTCTCTCCTCCCTCCCTCGTTATCTATCTCCCTTCCTTAGAATTAGGGCAATTAAACAATAGTAGGAAAAAATTAGTAAGGTGGGCCTCAAAACTGTAAATGTACAAGCTTTCTCAATTTAATTTTTTTTTTAATATTGCATATATCAATGTCAAAATTCCATAATCCATAAAACTGAAATGAGAAATCCAAATGAAAGGATGATTTTTTGTTGAATTTCTGGATGCATTTCCACTTCTTTTTATATTTACAAATCTAATTAAAACGGTCTTTCTCCAGGCTTTTTGACATTTCCAAGTCTAGTTCTGAGATTGGTTATAAAACAATTACCAACTTTTGTTTTCAAGTATAATATATTGGTTTAGTTTAGCTCTGTTAACTTACCTTCTTTTTAAACTGGCTCAGGTATGAGTTTGTTTGAAAAAAAAAAGAAGGTAACAAAAAATCATTATAATTCTATTGCACTAATTATGATATGTGATTGGGCTATATTATGTGCTAGGTGGTGTACAAGTACATATGAAGATACAATTTCTGCCTTGAAAATGTTATGAGCCCTAGAAATGTTTCCCTTTTTTATAAATCTATTCTCTGGGAAAAGAAAATCTGCAAAATTTGCACCCTCTTGCCCAGGTAGCTACTCACGCTCCTCTGAGCTGTTCCCATGGCTTCAACGGAAAGACTGTTTGCTGTGTGCTTAGGGAGAACAAAGGTTGTAGAGAGTCCAGCTTTTACAGCCAGGTATAAAAACGGTTCTGATTCTGATGTCCTTGCTCGAGTGAGTTATCTCATGTCTGACGGTAATAGCAACAGTCACAAGAGGCCTTTGCAGAAACGCAGGCATTTTCCTGGTGGCATGAAGCATGCGAATGATGTCTATGATGTTGAATGTATGTAGCTAAGACTAATTTTCAGTGATGATACGGCTTTAAAAATTGTCTTTCTTTCTACATACCTTATTTCTGAAATCTTTACTGTATAGCTGAGTAACCTTGTCTATACTGTCTTTTTTATTATGAGCCTTTTAGTCAAAAACTTTGTTACAGTTATAAGGAAGAGAGTCCGGAATCAGTGTATTTTTTGAAGAAGAACAAGAAGAAGCAGTAAGAAGTTTTAACGTCAGGTTTTCTCCTTTCTTCATATGTTAGCGTGCTGGCAGGAGAGCTCCATGGCCAGTCCTGAAATTCCTCTATTTTCTGTTATGCTTTGCAGAACCAAATGATGGGTCCTGACTGTAACAGCCCTCATGGTTTAGCAATGCATTTTTGCCTTTGGTAAAGGTTCAAATCTGCCAGAACAATTTAAGTACTGAGCCTTGAAGGACTTCTAAGTAAGGTTTTAAATAAGCGCCCGGCCTGCCTAGGAGGCGTGTGGCCAACCTGTGTGGGACACTCCTAACGAAGGGTGAACTGCGGTTGTGACCTTCCGGTTCTCTCCGCAATTTTAACATTATTGCGAAGTCCGAGGATGGTCAGACGAGAGGGTTTTTGTTGTTGTTGCTGTTGTTTGGGGTTTTCTTCCCCCCCTCCCCCCCCATTTGTTTGCTCGTCCTGCTCGTCCTTAAGGCGTGAGGCCCGGCGCCCTGAACAAGCCCAGCGATGGCGGCGCGGCTCGCCGGCACACGCAGCGGAGCTCTGCGGCCGCCAGCTCTTTCCCGAGAGATGTTGGCGTGAGGAAACGAGCTGAAGCCTGGCTGCGCCCCGGCCCGGCCGGGCCCGGCTCGGCTCGGCCCGGCCGGGCCCGGCCCCGAGCTGCCGCCGCCCGCGGAGGCGGGGCGCGAAGGAGAGGGCAGGGCAGGCCGGGCCGGGCCGGGGTGGGCGCGGGCTCAGCGGCGGCCGGCAGCAGCGGGGTTCGGCGCGGTGCCTACGCGCTCCGAGGGGACCGGGCGAGGTGCGTGAGCGCTGCGCGATGGCGGCCGGGCCGGGCCGGGCCGGGGGCGGCGTGGCGGGAAGTGCTGCGCGGCGGCGGACGCGGCGCTTCCGGGCGCCCTGGGGGTGGAGAGCGGTGGCTGCACAGCGGCGTTTCCCTCGGAGAGTTTAATTATTTCATTATTTGTGTGCGTGGGGAGGGATCGCTGAGACCTGTTGTCCCGCGGTTTGACCGGCTGCGGGCGGTGGTCGCGGGCGGGGTTGACCTGGCCCCCGGTGCAGTCGCCGCAGGGGTTGCTCTGTGTAGGGGTCGGTGCTCTCCTCGGCCCCCTCCTTCCCCCCAAAACAAAGTTTGTGAAAACCCTGAGGTATTTCACAGAGGGTTCCGCCCACTAAACTTTGCTGTGGTCCGTGTCTCTGCTTTGGTGACTGATTTAGGCACGGCAGGCAGACGCTGCCTGCGCGCACCCCGGCTGCGAGCTTGGCGCTCGCTACCGGCAGCTTTCCCGGGGAGTGCTGCGGGGCAGAGGTGCATCCGCCCCTGGGGTTACACACACGCCGTGAGTGCGTCAGTCCGCGGCCCGCATGGGGGACCGCTGCGGCCCGCGGGGGGCACCGCCGCCGCCCGCGCGCCGTAGCCCGAGGAGATGCTCCGCAGGGGCGTTTCGGGTGCCGAAAGGTCCCGCGCGGGTTTTTTTGCAGAGTCATGGGCCTGGGCACGGCAACCGCGGACAAAGAGCAGGACAAAGTTCCCAAGTCTCTTTACCCGTCCGCTTTGAAGGACCCGTGCCTGGGATCTAGGTCTGCGCGCCTACCAGATGTGGGCTTTGCCGCGGAGAGGTGTTACGCGTCCAGGTCAGGCCATTCGTAGTTTCAGTAAAAATACCATGTCCCCTTAAACCTTATGCTGTTGTACAATTTAAGGTTTATTACGGCTTTTCTGCTGAGGTTAAAACTATAAATTTCTTGCCTTCGGTAAGATTTTTGATCCTGCCTCTTCCTAGTGAAGACAGGGCCTGAACTTTGTGGAAATTTGAAGAGGCCAACCTCTCCAATTGGGGAAAATGGATTAAATGTGGTACAGTTCCCGCTGGAAGGGTATACAAAAGTTGGTGAATGGTTTCTCATGGCTTTGCGTAGTTCTTGGACATGTTTTTAGCATGGCTTTCATGTTCAATATGGAAAAGTGCTCTGAAGCTATGGGTTTATTTTCTCTTTGTTCTGTGAAACTCTACCCAGTTTTTGGTGTGAGGCAAGTTCAAAAATTATAGTTTCTGTTCCCTCCCTAGTGCTTCCTGAGAAAATCTCTGCTGATTGCTGGTTATTTTGAGAACTGCTGCACAGTAATGTGAGAGAAAAGAGTTGTATCAAATTTCCCACAGTCCCTAGGCACACTGGTTGGCCCCGACCCAGACCCTCTTTTTGGTGGATAAAACCAGGAGCAAAATCCCATCCAGCTCCAGGCAAGGCTAGGTTCGTTTCACTGAGCGAACAGCTGTTCACCTCCATGCTGCCCATCTCCTCTCAAAGGTGCCTCTTAGGAACAAGTGTCTTCTGCTGCGGCCAGCTTATCGAGCCTCTGTTCTGTAATAGCTGGCTCTCTTGCCTTGCTGAAGTCAACAGGAGGAATCATTGGAGTTGTAGAAAATACAACTTTTTTTTTTTTTTTTGATTAAAAGCATATCCTAGGAAATAATGAAATTAACAGTGACAAAGGAAAATTTATTTTGGTCTCAGAATGAATGAATTTCTTAGCCAGTAGCTAAGAAATGCTAGTTTTATGGATTCCTACTCACTAAATGCATGTTTAAAACACTTGATAAGCCAAAAGCCTTACACTGTGCAGAGCAAAATTGAACGTATGAGAAGATATGCCGTTGATTTTATATGCGTTCAGTCTTCATTACATTCTTAACTTTATGGATAACACTTACTGATACAAGATACCACTTTCATAGGATTGTGGTTTTGGAACAATCTCATTAGAAAGATACTTCATTAGCTTAAACCTGCCATCTTAAAAGTGTAAACAGTTCTCTGCTTTTTGTTGTTACAGCTGACTTTGAATTTAATCTTTGCACATGAATTGTGCTAAAAACAACTTTTAAGAATTAGATCTGAAATTAAAAAATGAATATATAATTAGCTTTGATCACAAGTTACAGCTGGGAGAGAAGATACGGGTTTGTTTGGAAGCTGGAGTGCAATTCTAATTTATGGAAAAGGCAAGCAATAGTAATTTTCCATTTCAACCATTAAGTTGGGAAAATATTTTTATGTATCTCATTTCACACTTTTTATCCAGTAATTGTTTCGGGAAATTCACTAGTTAAAATGAATTGGTCCAACTGGTGGTATTGGAAAAGTGTACTAGTTTCTGTACCTAAATTTTCTTTTTGCAATCATGTTAAATATTTTGGTGATGTATATTTTGAGAGTTTAATAAGCAGATACTACAAAAGAGAAAAATTAACTAGTAGCATAATTTATAATCTTATAATATTATGTCATTGTGAAAAAAAATGAGGAAAATAAATTTGTTTGAAAATGTTTCACAAAGGAAAAATTGTGCTTTTGCTGCAGTGGTGCTAGAGAAAGCTATTCTGACAGTTATGTTGCTGTACTTTCGGTTATTATAATGTTAGTCTGACTTTTTTCCCCCTTCTTTTTAAAGGTCATCTGTGAGAATTGGGAAAAATGGCTAAACTGACCCAAATAATTGACAATGAAGTCTTCCAGGCTTATGCTACCTATACAACTATTGTTCTTCTAAAAATGATGCTAATGAGTTCTATAACAGCATACTTCAGAATAAGAAGAAAGGTAAGAAACTGTGAATACTATCTGGTAGAAGAAAGTGAAATTCCTATTAAAATTCAGAGTTATCAAAAATGCTTCTTTCCTTTTCAGCTTTCAAATATTAATGCTTTCCATGTTGGGTTTTGTTTCTTTTTCTTTTCCACATAATCATGTTCTGGGTTTGGCCTATTGATGCTGTGTCAGCCTCAAATGGAGGATGTCTTTTACCTAATTATGAGACTGTATCTTACAGTTGCATTTGAATTATTCTGTCCTTCTAAAGCAATTTTATCCTTTTTAAATAAGAATTTTTCCTAACTGTAATTTTCACTGTATTGTGCAGAGTGCTGGTGTTGAGGGTACTCAATTTATAAAGCAAATAAAGTATGATATGGAGCCATGTTAAGTGAATAAACAGCTAGTAGGGTCAGGAGAGGGAACATGAATTGTATTTTTATACATCTGTTGGCCTGTCATCCAGTAATTTTAAAGCTCTTTACATTCCCTAATTGTTTTAGTCTTTCCATTTCAGTTAGGTCATCATATATATATAAAAAAGTCATTTTATAGAATGAGCAGTGGGTTAAAAGTTTGCATGGATTGAAGAGGAGGCTAGATAAGTATACGAGAGACGCATTGAGGTTTATTAAATAATACAGAAATTGCCTCTACCTTAGGAGAGAGTGCTCATGGGAAGTGTGTGTTTGCCCTGTGCTCCATCTTCTTTAGGCATCTGCTAATGGCCACTTTTGGAAACAAGGTCCTGGGCTGAAAGAACCCTGGGTTTGTCCCCTATGGTTCTCTTTGTGAGAACTGTGAGATGGGGTGTGTGCTTCAAGGATTTTGTTGCAGTCCTGTTGTAGAAATGTTACTTTATGTTCTCCCTGGGTGTAAGACGATTGCAGTGTTCATGATGTTAGTCAGTGCCTTTTATTATGAGGTCCTAACAGCACAGCATTTGAGCTACTGCTGATTTCAGATAATTCTCTAGGTGTTTGGCACAGCTGAAAATTGAGCCTAGTATAGCACACAGATTATGCTATATTTTCAAAATAGAAGCGAGATTTCTGTGTCTTCACATTACTTGCTTTTGTTCTTGCAAAACCAAATCGATTGTACTAGTCCTATACGTAGATCCAATGAAGTCAGGTATTAATGTTCATATTGTGTTATTGTCCATATGTATGCAGATGACAATAGACTCTTCATTGATCTGGATTTTCTTCTGATGGATAATAGTATCGTGAATGGACAAACTACTGAAGTCACTTTTATTTTCTATTTAAAGCAAAAAAGTCTTTAAAAGAGAAAATAGGCAACAGCAAAGAGTTATGGAAAATGGAGGAAAGCAGGGAGCAGAAAGGAAAAAAACTTTTGCTGATGTTGATACTGCTAACATGTCTCCAGAGTTGAGGTCAGGAATATTTCACAGAAAGGAATCAAGGCTGCCTGAGAAAGCAATTATGTAGCTTTCTTAAAATTTAAACCTATCTTGCCTGCATAGCCAGGACAGTCTACAGTGTGTTGCCACAGATGTTACCACAGATGTTACTGCATGTAGTATCAAGGAGAGATCTACTCCAGTTTGTGCTAACTGAATATGTGGTATTTTCATATACGGTCTTAGGGTATTTGGAAGTAAAAGGGTAGTGTAATTGGCAATATTGGTACCTGTGAAGAAATGAAGCAACTTATTTGGTCATAAACAAGGATTAGAGTACGCCTTTTGGATACTTTTGCTGTGTAGACTTCTGAAGGAGGAAGGAGTCCAAAAGGGCTTTAAGATAGTTTGTCAGGAATAGTGAAAAAAAAGACTCATTCAATACTAGCAGCAGTTCTGCCTTCCATTTCCTGTTTCTCCTCAGCCCATTGAAATTGCTTCAGGTTGAGTATCAATCGTTGTCCATGTTTTCTTGTTTTAAGAAGGCTTAATCTACATGCATAAATTGCATTGCAGTAATTTGTCAATATGCAAGCATGTATAGGCTGGGTTTAAGAATTCAGTAATAAAACTAAATGAGGTATTATTCCTGGTGCATTTAACTTCAGGAAAGTTATGCAAAGTAGAGGCATTAGTTAAAAAAAGAGTAACCTTTATATCAAGCTCCCTTGACTAGAAGAAATATTCTTGCTTCTATTGTTTTTTGCATGTTTGTTTCGAATAGGCATTTGCCAACCCAGAAGATGCAGCATCATTGGGTAAAGGCGAGAGTGCTAAAAAATACCTGCGAACTGACGCAGATGTTGAACGTGTGCGCAGGTAAGCATAGGAGTCTATCAAAAATTATTATTAAATACCATTTAGTACTAATAAGGGAAATAATTTCAAGCTGTTTGGCAAACCTATGTGTTTTTTGTGGTGCTTTATGTTGTAATGTTATAAACTAATTTGTCTAAATGAACAAACGATTCCATGTTCAAATGGTCAGCGTGCATACTAAAATAATAAATCATTGTTTGTCTATAATGGCTAACTCTTGGATAGTATTCAGTATGCATGGGGGAAATGGTAAGAATATTACAAAATGTGATTGTAAATGTAATTTAGTATGAAGCAGTGAGTTATGCTAAGTGTAAATCATCTTCTGTATAATTTGAGCATGAACAGTGATGGTTGCATCCTTTGCTAAAGTGTAAAGGAAATAACAGGAGGAAGAGGACTAAAACTACTATGCAACTCTGAGTTGTAATGAGGGCCTAATCTGGGAAATTGTAGTGAGTGGGAGTTAAAGCCTGTGCTCTTTTTGCTAGATTGAATTGGGGTTACTCACTAATGTGTCAATTGTGCAGTAAAGTTGACCAGCCTTCTGGAAGAATGCTATTAATAGTATGGCAGTGTGCAACCTGCAGTATATGTATTTGGCTCTGCAAGATTCACAGCAGAATGTAAACTATATTTCAGTGGGCTAAATATTGCATCTTACTAAATTTTATTTGTGGCAAAAATTTTCTGTTACCAAAATCATATCTTTGGAGATGCTATTTAATACACTTCTTGATATACCTGTGCTAACATGGGGTGCTTTAATGTCTTAATGTTTTCCATATCTTATTCTTTGATGAAACTAATAGTTAGTTTGCTGTATATGTTTTGTTTTATTTTATTTTATTTTATTTTGGTACCAAAAACTTGAATGTGAATAAACTACTCTCTTTAAAACCTCTATTGGGGAAAATTTTGAAAATAAGTACCAACTCTAATTTCAGAGCAGTGCATCCTTGAAAATGTAGATGTTTGTAATTCCATGAAGTCTAGTATATTTATATATTTCTCTCCTGGATTAAAATTGCAGAAAGAAGAGTCTAATCTCAGTGGGCAGTAAAAATGCTCTGCACTTTCCTTTTCCATCTCTTGTGCATTCAGGGAGTCATTAATTGTTTAATTCACTGCTGTTAAAAATGAACACTTTTTGGTGAGGAGTCATTTCTTTCTATTTGTAGTTTCTAAAAGGACAGAAAAATCAATACTAACTTTACTACCAGATACCCCTTTAACTTGCAATATTACCTTAGGAAAATGACAACTACCTCTCAGAGTCACTGACAGATCAGATTTTTAGAAGACTCTATTCTTAAATCCCATGCAATTGTTTTGCAGAACTGTTGAGACTTCCCCTGAACTATTAGCTCAGCCCAGTTCTAGTGACTCCACTGGTGTTGCAGCATCCTTTTTTTTTTTTTTTTTCCTCACAACAATACCTCAAAATGGATGTTAACTATATCTTCTTTTGGAAGCTTCATAGCAACAGAGAATGCCGTATAGATTTAAGCATGGCTTACTTCTCTTCTGTATAAGTGACTGAGATTTGTTGCATTTATAGATAGGAAGAGACACTACTTTCTTCAGTTTATTTGTTCTGATAAAACAATTAATGGAGGATGCTTTTGCTTTTAATGATAAATGTGTTCAAAAAACAGCTGCAAAACAGCACAGTGATCTGTTCCTGGTTGGCACTGAAATTTGACATAATTAGTAAGGCTTAGAAGTTGTTTCAATCAGCAAATTTGACTGGAATTATAATTTTTCTAAAGAGGTAAAGGGAGCACAGAACGTTCAGGAAGAGATGTGGAAGAGTATCTCAACATCTGGAGCTCAGTCTCAACACATTTTTAGTAAATTATATTATGGTTTCAAAATTCAGATGTTTCTCAGCCATTTTAGTGCTTAGTAGTGAAGAAAAAGAACCAAAAGAGTAAATCACAACTGCTAGATGCTCAAAAGTAAGTCTTCAAGATAACTGAATTTCCTGAAGCTTTGGTAGAAAAAATAAAAAAAATTTTTGCTTGAAATTCACTATGGAAGTGGAATCCAAAAGTGACATTGGAAATTGTCAAATACAGCAAGGACAAAATGTATTTGTAAAATTCTTTTTTTTTTTTTTTTTTTGCATATAATACGGATTGAATATTGCTGAGTACTATTTTGAGTTAAACTCTCTATGCAACACAAAACATTAATTTCAAAATTAAGGATAGTTAAGAAGATAGAAGAAATGTCATGACTATGCAAGTGAGAGCATGTTTCTTATTTTCTTTATGGAGTTTGTAGGTTTGGAATAGAACATCTGGACCAAGAAGTCTAGTACTTGCAGTCATAGTCATCTAGGTAACTGATGTTCAGTTGAGAGAAGTTGTAAGAAAATTCCAGCTGCGTCTCTTCCTCCCTTTCCTTTCCTTGCATCCCTGTCTACCAAGATGCAATCCTGGTGCAAGTCCCAAAATAATATCATGATTCTAGAGAAAAGCCTAATACCTTTGATGCAGATCAGAAGCTTACAAATACAGGGTGCCGCAAGAGACGGCAGAGCAATGTCAAGTGAACATGATTTCAGTTCCTCAACTGGTTTTGTGAAGTCCCACACTGCAGGGGAAGGCAGCGGTTGTGTTATGACCTTACCAGTAGCATACTTTGAAGATACTGAAAAATAATGAGGCTTGAAGTGGTTTCTTTAACAAAATTTAACACTATAAAACAACTTTTCTTCTTTCCCCAGATGCCACCTGAATGACCTTGAAAATATTGTCCCATTTCTTGGCATTGGACTGCTGTATGCTCTTAGTGGCCCTGAACTATCCACAGCCTTGCTCCATTTCAGGATCTTCACTGGGGCGAGGATCTTTCACACTATTGCATACTTGACTCCTCTTCCCCAGCCTGGCAGAGGTTTGTCTTGGATGGTTGGGTTTGTGGTTACCATCTCAATGGCATACAAAGTGCTGAAGACTGGGCTGTACCTGTAACAGAGCCAGAGCTTCCCTGTGTTATCCAACATTCCATGTAAAATTTTCGACAGTGTGTACTGATACCTTGAATAAGCCACTGTAAATTTTACATGGTGACTAGAATTCAGTTATTAACAGAGGCTTTTCATTCCTATTCAGAAATGTTTCTTTTTAGAGGTGGGGTGGGTGGGGGGGTGGGTGGGTAGATCCTTCTCCCTATATTCCCTATTCATGGGCTGCATTGCCAAAATAGTAGATTGAATTTTCTCCCTGTGATTTGTCAAGTGCTTATGATTCTAAACATATGATGATGCTGTATTGATAGCATGTGTGACAATTTTCTACAGATGGACTATTTTTGGCTGTAGCTCTGAAGTCTAAATCAATAAAGACAAGAGAAAAAAGTGTGTTTGTATTTTTGTTTTCATTTTGACTCTTCTAACTGCAGCCAGCAAATAGAATGTCACTATATATCAGAAGGAGATTCCAATCATGTAATTTTTTGAAAAATATTTATCTTAATAATAAGATATAGCAAGTAATGCTAGGCTTTTTGTAGAAAACTTTGATGAAATTGTTGTTGTGTAATCCACTTTGGGATTAAAAACCCAAACCATAGCAATTCCATTTTTCTCAGTTGAATAGATTTAAAAAAAAAAGGCATTTCTGCTAAAATTCTATTTAGTGACACTGGTAAAAATTTGAATTATTGAAGTTGCTCCAAATCTAGGTTTGGTAACTGGATAAACTATGGGTGCTGTGTAGAGGAAATTCTTTATTTTGGATGAATTCAGCATAAAACAAGTGACACTTGCAAATGTATATACTAGGTAATTCAGAAGTGAATATATAATTAGCTTTTATGTCATACTGGGTTTGTAAATATGTTGCTGATAGAAAATTTTGCACTTTGCTCATCCTTTCCTATGATGTGTTAGTTTGAAATATTTTCTTTAAAGATTCTTTCCAGTCTTTTTGTTTTGCTTGTTTTTGTAGCTCTGGTGTAAATAATAGCAATAGAGTTCAAGAACAAAAATAACCCAAGAAAGACTTTATATACAGTGTGCTGGTCGCTGATAAGTTTTAAATGGCAAAAGTCAGAGCCTAATGTCTTACATCTGGTTTTCTTTTTTGCGTTTCTACCCCAGAAGCTTTTTTATTAGATTTCGCCATTCCAAGGACAGCCCAGAGAGAGGCTGAAGAATTCTCTCTGCTGCCTCTGAATGCCAAAGGCTTTTCTGTACTGTTTGCATGGAAGTTGTAGTGCAAAGCGTATCATAATAGGGCCTGTGTATACAACCACAGTTGTGAGATATGTCAGTGAGAGCTCAGGTATTACCCTAGGCTATAACTGGCAAGGCTGACAGGAGGAGTGAGAAAGGACATAGACTGGTTTAATCCAAAAAGGGCAATTTTATTGCAATTTAAGAATAGTTTAAATTGTGTCTACTAAGAAAAGAGACGTGTAGGACTTCAAATCAACAGGTGAACACTTATCAAGAATTAAATCTTACTAGTGAGTGAAATAATGAAGAGATGGATCCTCTAGAAAGAGGATGCTTCAGAGAGGAATTAAAAGTAGAACATTGTGGAGCTTCAGTTCCTGAGATGGCAAAATCACATCAGCTCCACTTTATTACTAGAAAGTCCAAGAGGAAACACAGGCTTTTCTGTTTCTTCTCCTTGTGCCTTTTTTCCCCCGCACCCTTTTTGTGCTGTTTTCTTCCTGTTCTTTCTTTCACTGCTAAATTTTCCTGGAATCTTGAGACCAGCTACCTTGAATGGTGCCGTTGCAACAAGGTAGGATTGTGCAGTCAGCTCTCCCTAGCTTGAGAATGACTGGTGATGGAGGGAGAAGTGGCCAGATCTGTGCATTGTCCCAAACCAATAAGATATTAGAGTCAACTTACTGTCCCAGATTGATCTGCCTGTGACTACCCAGCCTCCTTATGTCCAAATGACACCAACTAAAGCTATATTTCCCTCATTCGTTTTAGTTGCTTCTTCTTTCCTGCTGTGTCCTTCTATCCATTAAAAAAATGGGAAAGCCACCATTATCAGAGGGATCAGTTAGAAATTCAGCAGGAGAACTAGCCTGTTCTATTAGCATTAAAATTGCTTTTTTGGTGGAATGAGAAACTCTGAGTATCAGCTTTCTAAGAGAGGGATTCTTAATAGGCTTTTATCCACTTAATTTCAAAATTTTCTGATTCTTTTTTTTTTCTTGATTTGAAGCTTGATTTTTTCTGGTATGCCTGCAATAGGATTAAGAAGATATAGTTCTGTGTATTCAAATCAAACAGTTGTTTAATTGTATAATGAAAACACCTGAAGTCTAAAACTGGGATCTAGTTAATTAAAAGACATGTTAGGATGTCAAAATGTTACAAATTGTCAAGCAGGAGTGATGCAGTCTAGTTGCCATTACCAGACGTATTCAGAATTTTCAACTTCTTTTGCATCAAGCTTCTTTGCAGAAATTTAATTCTGAAATGAAATACCTGGAGCCTGTCTTTATTTCTGTGACCTTACATTTGAAGCAAAACTGGTTTTAAATCCCTTCCATTTGCTCAATGGTATAAATGTTCACTCACTATATGCTCAGAAGCAGAAAAAATAAACAGAAACCCTTTGAAATACCTCGAATGATTCAGTATTATTCAGTTTCTCTTGCATTTATTTTAAACCTGTATTTTCCCTTACTCTCACAAATACCATCTCTGTATCTGAGTGGGGTACATGCTCAATCTGTGAAATCTGCCTTACCAGCTTCAGTGAAACTCTTGACTGCCAGCTCTGTGGAGTATTTTGGAGTAGCCCTTTTACAATGGTTCTTGCACTTCTCCAGGCGATGCATTAGAAATATGTACTATGTAATATCCACTTGTTGATGGTTTGTTTCTATTATAAATCATTAAATGAAATAATCTGTAACTCTAATTAAATGATTGGCTGTTATCAGCAGGTAGACTGCTTTTGAGCTGGTGAAAGTATAGAAGAGGGTAGTCCATGGCAGACATTAAAAAAAAAAAAAAAAAGCGTATGACGTTCACTTGGAGATGAAATCACCAAGCTAGATCAAGCCAAGCAAGCTAGCATTTTAAACTGAAGCCTAGAAGACCCTGAGCTGACCTCCTTTTTTATGTCTATCATGGACTACCCTCTTTTACTTTTACAAACCCTTACATGATTTTGAACAAAATTACTTTGTTTTGGTTTTTGGGACTGCAGACAGGTTTACTCTAGGCAATGACTTGTTGAGAAGGTTTGATTTCTGCCAAATAACCCTGAGCTAGGACTTACCATTTGAGCATGACTTCATGTCCTATCAAACAAAATAAGTGTTTAAAACTATTGGTAGTGCAATAAATGTCACCTGAAACATGTTACTGTCATTAATTCATACTTAGCCATACCTCTTCCTAGTTTTTTACAGAAACAAATTAAATCTAGATTTGTTTTGTGTGTGAAAATTCAACCAAAATATGTATCCGTTCTAAAGGCAAAAAGTAAAAACCAAAATTAAAAAAAAGTACTTTTTTAGAAGTCACGTTTTTCATTCCAATGCTGAATTTGAAGAAGAACTTTTTCCTTTTCCATTGTGGCATAAACATTGTCCTGCCAACTGAAATGACACATCATATGCTCTGTAAAAGGTCATACTGACATCCATTAAAATACTCTCATGTTTAAATAACTCCAGCTGTTGGACATTTAGAATATCTCTGTGATTCAGTTTAAGTGAAGCAATGCAGTATTAATTGGATAATGATTTTCAAACTTCCAAAACTCTATTAAGTAGTCACTCCTGCACATAGATTTTTAAGGTTAGACTAGATTGTTAGCTCCTCCAGCCTGACCTCTAGTGGAAAGTACACTATGAAATGTCTGCCCCTCTACTGAGGTTTGATCACAGTATGTCCTCCGGAAGGGTGTGAAATCTTCGTTCAGAGACTTTGGGAGACAGATTGACTCACCCTTTTCTAGGACTTCATTTCTCTCTAAAATATTTGCATGCTAAATTTAGACTTTAAAAGCAATGTTTTTAAAAATCAAGGCAGTTATTCAGTTATTACAGTGCAAGGAGGAATATGAAATATTTATATATATATATGTGGAATCCATATAAATATATATATATATATTTATAAATGGAATACTTTACAAGTGCTTTTCTCCTATAAAGCCTCTTCACTCCTGTACATTCTTGTAAAAAATAAAAATAACTCAAGAGTTTAGAGTCCCTTTCCGCATATACAAAAATATTACTCTTTAAAAGTAAGCCTGAAAAATGTGAAGTATAATGTCTCAACTTTTTCTGTATAATATCATTAATTAAGCATTTTATAGGAATTCTACATATTCTTTAGGAATATATATGATAGTAAATATGCACACACTGGACTGTATTCTGCACAAATACTTACAATGTATGACGATATAACCATGAACCTATCTCATAAATTCCTTAAGTAATAGTGCAGTGATGGAGGTTGTTCCTTGCTAGGCTAGAGTGAAGCATCCTGATGTGGATGCTTGTCATAGAGTGAAAAATGACAACTCAAGCATACTTTCTTCAAAGCCTGAGGTGTAATCAGGGCAGGGGGATAGTAGCTGACTTACATAAACCAGTTGGCCTCCATTCCTTCACAAAGCATATTCAAATTCTGCACCTGCATGCCAGGTGGCTGCCCTTGCCACGAGAACCGATTTGAGAATCGTTTATTTTTATGCATTAAAAGAAGTTATTTTAGTTGTAGTCACATGGATCCCAGTGTGCATCCCCACTGATAGTTAGCATCCTTCTTTTATTTTACATCTTATACATGCTGGTGGGCTTTTTGGAGAGCATAAGAAGAGGAAATTCAAGTTCAAGAAATCACTCTGTCTTTAAAAAAGATAACGAGCTTTTGTCTCTTGGGTACTGCTCATCCAGAGAGGGAATAAATTCAGGATATCTAGCAGTCCTGCTTGAACAGTAAGTAGGAGAAAAAGAAAGGAAGGAGTGACAGGAGGGAAATGTTTTAATGATAGCACAGCCTTGCATCAAGCAGCAAACTGCATGTAATACTGGTAATTGAAGACTAGTAGATTAGGCATCCTGAGAGAGAGGCAAATAGCAGTCCGCTTCTACAATTTTATTTTATAAACCAGTTTTACTCTACCCAAAGTAACTTTATTTTTAAGAATGTTTCTATTTGTACATCCAGTCATTGCATATTTGCAAAGAATTAATACCTCAACATATACCTCAACATATATCAGAATGGATATGACCCATGGTTTGGCTCAGCTTGGTGGAAAAGTACCCTTTACATTCCAATATGTTCATGGAAATGGTTCAGTGTTGTCCCAGATTCCTTGGAAGAACTTGTCTGTGCTTCATCTCTCTTTAATCCTTCCTTCGGAGAGGAGCAGTAGGGATCTATGTAAGAACTGCAACACTGAGTTGCTGCAGGAGCCACACAAATACTAAAGATAGGTTAAACTTCTTATTTTCTAGGTGTCTAAAAGACTCTATATAATTGTTAGAAAGGTAGAAGTTCATCTGCTTTATCTTTCCGTAGAAAATGACACTAAAACCTCGGTTTTCTGTAACTAGTCTGCAGTTTTATTTTAGTGTGCACGAATGCTGCATTTACTAATACTGAGTAGCTATACGACACAAAGTTGTTTTCTTCATAAGTGTTCACAATGAACTTGTGAATAGGTGTAGTCCATCGTACAGCTTGCATTTTTACGGAGAACAGCTGCTCAACATCACAGAGAGTCAGTGGCAGCCAAGGTGAGAATGTTGTTCCTCATCTCTAGCAGTGTTCTTGGTCCACAGTAAAGTAAGTACGCTTTTCATGTCTTAGGCATACAGATATTTGGCAGTATGTTTTATTAGGATTTTAAATTCATTGTTCTGTGTTCAGACATCTGTTTCTCTGTGGAAGAACAGGCTATAAACTGCTTCTTTTTTTCTCCCCAGCTGTTGTCTCAATGGAAAGTCCTAATTCTGCAACTTAAGTACTGTCCCTTCTGTACTCTGAAGGGATGTTTCCATAAGATACATCCCTTATTAATACAATTGCTCTTTGGTATTAATGTTAACCGGGACTGTGGCTAGCGCTACTCTGCTCCACTGCTGTCTCCTGCAATCTGGAGTTTTATGTTAATCTCTCTTTGTCCTCAGTTGGGAAAAGGGCTTGGAACTACTGATCTGGCTGTCTAGCTGACAGACTGCTTATTTTGCTAATACTTTATAAGCATGATGATTAGGATGATGTGTTCACTGCTAATATAAGTGATAAACAGTAAATTTTACAATTTGCTCATTTGGTGAATTTTTAGAAGTTTTGTTAAACTGGGATTTAATTCTACTTTCTGTTGATGCTCCAGCCCTTACTGGAGTTTGATATATTTGTATACTTTCAAGGCAAATGAAATCGGTTTGGCTGCTCCTCTCAGTTTTCCTTAGGATTGTTCTACAAGTAAAAGCTAGGGTGCAATTTCTTTCTTTGTGTCTGGAGTTCCATGGTAGAACTATTTGTTTAAGGCTCTTTCATTTAGAACCACTTCATTCTGAGTGTTGTGTCATTTTTCAAACATATCAGGCTTGCTTAAAAGAATTATTAGCTCTTCTTGTGTTTTGTTTCATCCTTTGAGTTGGCCCGAATAGGCTATTGAGTTTAGTGTTAAGTACACTAGCATTATAAGTTTTTATATGCTTTTTTATTTTAGTCTTCCTTTCAAACCTTGCCACATTTCTGATTAGAAACAAGCATTTCTCTCTGTTTCCTAGGCCTGTCAGTGCATTTTTCCTCCCAGTGATAGTGCTTAATTTTGTGCACGTTACCACTAGGTGTCCTTCTTTAGCTTTTTTATTAGAATTCAGAACTCGGTGTGTGAAGAAAAAGGAGCTGAGTTCTGCATCCCTGACAAACTGTGTTGTAGGGGAAAAATATTTTGCTGGCTTTAAAGAGTAAATTTATAACGGGTATTAAGGCAACCTACTGTCTCTGTAAAGTAACTTTGTACCAAAAACCGTTATGGGAAAAAAGACCTTTGTGAAAACAGAGTATTTAACCTATGGCTGAAACTTTGGAACACTTTGTTTTGCTTTTTAAATGAATAAGGCACCAAATGACTGCAACATGTGAGTTCTTTGATTATGGTTCTTAGTGAACTATACAATTTATATTTTAATTGTTTACTCTTGTTTTGGATAGATAAATATAATTTTTTTTATGATTTGTATTTAGTAATCGGAAGGGACTGGGTCTCTTCAAAAACTTAGTGGGTCATGCAGCAGCAAGAAAACTCAGGAGCTGTGAATGACTCCCTATATGACCTCTCTGAGTCTCTCCGTAGGAGAGACTCAACTCAAACAATTTCATTAAAAGTGTCTGATAGTTACAGAATTCAACTTGGGAATTGAAAGGTGCTGTAAAAAATATTGCTTGTATTTATGTAAAACTGAGATGCCCTCTAAAGTAATGCGTGCGCAGCAGATTTACTTGTCATACCAAATGCCAGAAAAGTGGTGGGGGGCATCTTTGAGTGATCCACTTGGCACAGAGGTGGAGTACGGTGTCAGCATAATGAATACGACTTGCTTGCTGGATGGAAAATATTTTAAATTGAGTTTTTATTTAATGGATTTGAACTTTTCATGCTCAATTACCTTTTTTGCTGTAAGAGAACAATAATAATAATAATAATAAAGTGCAAAGGTTGAGTTTCATTCTAGAAATGGGGGAATGTGCTTGGAGAGCTGTCAAAAGACACAGTCAGATCTCAAGAACATGGAGCAAGGTAGCTAATGCTCCAGAGTGGATGTCCATCAACTTCTTTTGTGGGTTTGCATGTCCTTGTCAATGGTAATGTGACAGAATGGGATGAGTCATATATAGTGGTGAATGCCAACAAAGGATTGGTGAGGATGAGAGAAAGTATGTCCTTGTAAGGGAGTTTATATGATTTCTTAGTTTGTTCAATTACGTCTTACGTGTGCACAAATTATGGGGAAACTCTGCAAAATTAAACTAACAGAATTTAAAGGAACTATTCTAGGATATACAGAAGTAAATGCTTCCCCTAGAAAACTTAATTCGTCCTGTATCATGAATGTGAGAAGGATGAACAAAAGCAACAAACATTAAATTCTATGGGTCTGGGTCTTTTCTTTCTGAAATAATAGCCTCTTTTCAACAAACTTCTGTTGTAGGATTTTTTAACTCCACGTGTGCATCTAAGAAGAGAAGTTTAGTTTAGATAAGTTGAACTGTACAGGAAAAGAGTGCATATTTAAGAGTGTGTATAATGAGGAAGCACACACTTGTATCTCATTTATTTAGTTCTTACCACTGTGATACCAGCATAATAATGTATTGACTATAGACATGGTTTGGAGACCAGTGAATTCAGTGAAAAAGTTCCCACTGACTTTCACAAATTTCTATCTAGAAAAGTAGTCTCTAGTGTTCCCTTCATTTAATGAAGTCTGTGCACAATAGTCTACACTAAAATATTTACTGCAAGCCATAGTGTCCAGATAGAATATAATTTTTTAAAAAAATTTCAAGGGGAAGAAAAA
The DNA here is from genome assembly GCF_028389875.1 of Rhea pennata. Classification (NCBI taxonomy): domain Eukaryota; kingdom Metazoa; phylum Chordata; class Aves; order Rheiformes; family Rheidae; genus Rhea; species Rhea pennata. Next base: position 70,286,695 of record NC_084663.1, read on the forward strand.
CCTGTCAGGTAGGTGCCACCCTACTTCAGCTTTAACTCTGTTATAACTACCACTAGAAGTGGCTGGTCCATTGTTTACATATTCTTGATCACAGCAAGAGCTTTATTGATGGTTGGCCTTTGACTTGGCATTACTGATGGCTCATATGGTGCACTCCTCAGCAGGGAACATAAGAGAGCGCCACTTTAAAATAGATCCTGCTGGCCATGTGGTGCTGTTTTGTTCTGTACACTGCTAAAAGGGCTACTGTCAACTTGAAATCTAGTCAATTAAAAACAAGCAGGCTAATAAGAGCTTCATGTCCCCAAGTCCTTTTCCCCGTTTCTGTGGGATTGCAATCAAGGAGATCCTATTTTTAACCATGTTTTTTTCACTCTTAGTTTGTTTTATTTGTGTTTTTGAAAGAGTAATGCGTGCAAAGGAGGTATTGGCTAGTTCACTGACATGGAAAAGCAAGAGCGGGTATGACCAAACAGAACGCTCACAAATTAAATAATCCACATTTCCTTTGTAAGAATAAAAATTAAGAATAAAAGATATTTTTCCTTAAACTCTTCCAGTTACAAGAATATCATCTGAAAATTTATGTTGTGAAAGTTTAGCAGTGGAATGGAGAGACAAGTGATTTTTTCCTGGCAGTTTCAAAAAAATAGTAATTAAAAATGGAATGAAGTTTGTTAGGTCTGAATAAACATTTTTAAAATACTTTTAGAAACAAACTGAAAAAAAATAAAGTTGCTCTGATTGGAGAAATCAGAATATTTTGTTTAGGAAAACACTACAATTAAATATTTTTACAGTGGATTCAATGGATACTCCATGCATTTACGTCTGTCTAACATTTAACTGTGTTTATACAACAACTTCTATCTGAAAAAAACCCCTCATTAAAAACTTCATTAAGATTTCCCAACAGTGCTTAAAACTGGAATCTGGAGTAACTCAAGAAGGTGCTTTTCTGGTCATACAGGGGGCCGCGTACTGGGGAACGCAATGAAAGACAGAGAGGCTCTTAATTAGGAATCGATTCCAGGGGCACTGGGGATCATCAGTTCCCTTGGACTGCAGGGCTGAAGGATGGCATTCAGCACTTCAGGTGGAGCGGATGGGCACAGAACTATTGATACAGGGTGCTGAATGACCCTTGGGGTGGATTCTGTCCAGAACTCTGAATGACTTCTAGAGAGCTGCCCAAGTACCAAAAATAACACAACCTGTGGACAAAACATCACATCCAGTGAAGACCAGTGACTGGCCTTTGAGATACCAATGCCTTTGAGATATCAATCATAGAAGATGTCAATCTCAGTTGTATATTGAGAGGCCATTCACACAACTGAAATTCTTTCCCAGGTGCTAATAGACTGCTGCTTTTTTTAAAGCGCCATTATAATTTTTCTCCCTCCTCTATTTTGAAATATTGAAGTGAGACTAGCAACCATACCAGAGAGTAGTCTGAGATCCTCATATTCTCCAGGGCCTCTCTGCTGTCCGTGAATTTGGTGCTGGCAACAGAAAGTCTGTTGCAGCCCTAGCAGAGGTGGTTGATGGAGTTGTTAATGATGCAACACTTCTTTTAGTAATGTGTCTCATTTGGACACCACAGCACATCTTGTTTGTATTTCATCTCCTTTCCCTGGTACTTCATCTATGTCCACTACTGTTGCATTTCAACCCAAGGGATTTTATTTTAATTATTTGCTCTTCCTATCTGAACTTTCTTGAACATGCTTAATATTACTTTACTTGGGACTTGAGCATATGGAAGAGAGATTTTTAATTCTCACAGTTAGGCTTGATTGCTTAAAAGATATATTTTTCTCCTTTTAAAGAAAGCATTCAAAATCTCCTATATTCTCACTTGCCATCCAGAAGGATGTTTAGTGTTGACCAGGAATGCATACAATATAAAACTCTATGATTTTGATTTTTTTTCTCCCTCTTTTTTTCCAGCAGAACAATAGCTGACTTTAATGAATGATAAAGCCTTATCTAGTGGGGACCTGATGTTCTGCAGGCATGTGAGCTCACTTGGCCCACTCATGAACTGTGAATATGTAGTCATATTAGGGAACCACTAAATGCTGACTGTTAGGTTTTATTAGCTGGGTCTTAATACTGTGCTAGTCCAGTTACGGAGCTTTCAGATAGGTCAGACCAAGATTAGCAGTTACTTGCTTCTGCATGTAAAAGCTAAGGGTTTTATAGCTGGAGTACAAAAGACCTGGATTCTATCCCTTCCTTATTTTTGACCAAGTCAGGTAATATTTCTGTACTTGTGTTTCCTGTCTCCAGACTTACATTAATAAAAGAACTGAAGCTTAAAAAAATACTAGTTGTTCAAGTTGCCTATATACAAGTTGGCTGAGTTGTAGATTATGCACACACATGCACGCACACTCTCAGGCATAAAGTGACATGTTCAGATATAAAGTAAGAGCAGAAGAGACAGTAAAAAATGTGAAGGACCAAAGAGAAAAAGTAAAACAATGTGGTACTATTGACTGTGGAATTTGGAATTGGGAAAGTTGTTCAATCATTGATATAGGACATACACTGAGCCACCACTTTTTGCTTTAATTTTGCTTTTGTCACCTTTAGGTTTAAGCACTTTGAGCAAGAGATGATATCTTATTATCAGTGAGTTTTGTACAGAACCTAGCATAACAGGACTATGTTTGTGACAGAAGCTGCAATTTTAGTTTGTTTCCATAGGTGGTACTGTAATATTAATACATAATACTAAAGAAAGAAGAGGAAATAATAAAAAGATTAAAAGAATCAATAAAAAATGGTAGCAAACAAATGCTGATGTTTCATACTAAGCAGACTCTTAGTATGACTGAGGTGTTCCAGATGTTCCAGAGTTCCAGGTGATGTGATTTTTAAGCTTGAAGATGAGGCAACCTTCATGGTGGTGGCTTCAGAACTGACTGGTGCAAGTCTGTTAGGTACTTGTTTTATTCTCAAGATCTCTTGTATGAAATCTCACAGAACCATGACTAGATGCTACCCTGCTCCTTTCTCTTGACCTGATAATTGTCGATACTGAAAAGCTGAGCACTTTAAAAAGAAGGCTGTTCCCAAGATGATCAGAAAATCTTGACATAAGACAGAAAAGTTAGATGTTTTTTCAAAATGGAAAAGATTCTTGGTATAGGCAGCCAATAAAAGTTTGAACCGAGTCTCATGCATGAGACAACACTTCATTTTCACAGTGTTTGCAGGCTTATCTGGAGCAGGCTTCTCAGTTACTTTGCTTTTCTAGGGTCTCTAACTTCCATTTTTTACTTACAGTATAGTAGTACTCAATCTTCTTTCATTTTATAGTATTGCTATTTTGTAAAGTCTACCTAATAGTAAGATAGTCCAGTCGGGAACAAAAAGATCATAAGACTTGTACACATGTCCCTTAACAGAGAGCTCTGTAGATCTTCACTTGAAATTATTTTTTCTGATGTACATCACTTTGGCCAGAAATGTGAATATAAGTATCAATCAGCTTTTCCTTAGTTGCTGATTTGGGGAGAGTAGTACTATAAATCAGTATTCAAGGCAGCTGGATTTCCTTGGAGCTGCTATTCTGACAGGATAATGCTTACTGATCTTCTATAGTGGGATCTGTAATAACACATTCTCAAAGAACAGTTACTGTACAATAAAGGTGATTCTTCAGGACGTTGAGGTCAGCATCGATCTCATGACTTGTCTTACAACCTCACTGTTTAGAGTTCTCACATACAATGGGCTTTGAGTTGCAAGAGAACAAAAGGTAAAAGAGAGAGTCTACCCCTTCTTTAGGCCTTTAAAAAGATTTAGAAGGAGTACAGAACATGTAGAAACACCTGTAGAAATATCTAATTCACTTCTATGGTACTTCACTGCTGCTTGAAAGACTTGTGGGCTTTTTTCTGTAAGATAAGAAATGTTGGGAGGTTGAAAGAAACATTTTTAAGTATGCTAAAGCACATGTCTGAAGTAAAAATACGTAACATAGAATTAGAAAATAATTTAGACTGGAAGGTACCTCTGGAGCCCAACCCCTTGCCCAGAGAAGGTCTAATTCAGTCAGGTTGCTTAAGGCTTTGTCCAGACAAGTCTTGAACACCTACAAGGATGGAGATCCCACAACCTGTCTGGGCAACCTGTTCCAGCGTTTGGCCACCCTCATAGTGAAATATTTTTTCCTGAAATTTTCTTTGTTGTAACTTGTGTGCATTGCCTCTCATCCTTTCACTGCCAGTTCTGAGAACAGTCTGACACCATCTTCTCTAAGCCCTCTCATTAGGTAGTTGTAACCAGCAATAAGGTATCCTCTGAGCCTTCTCTTCCTAGGACTGAACCAACTGAGTTCTCTCAGAATCTCTTTGTATGTCACAAGCTCCAGCCCCCTAATCATCTAAGTAGCCTTAGTAGCCCCCACTTAGTACCCCTTAGCTGGTGTTACGCTGGTATGTCTCTCTTCTATTGGAGAGCCCAAAACTGGACACTTTCCCAGACATGATCTCTCAAGAACCAAACAGAGGAGAAGAATCACTTCCTCGGACCTACTGGCTACACTATCACTAATGAAGCCCAGGATGCTGTTGGTCTTCTAACAGCAAGGGTGCGTTGCTGACTCATGGTCACCTTGTTGTCCACCAGGACCCACAGACCCTTTCTGCCAATTTGCTTTCCAATCAGTTGTCCCCCAGCCTGATTCATGGGATTATTCCAATCCAAGTACAAGACATTGCACTTGCCCTACTGAATTTCATGAGATTTCTGTCAGGTTGTATCTCCAACCAATATGATTATTGGCATTTAATGCACTTTTCAAAGGCCAAATATGTAACAAAATAAATTATTATTGACCATGGGCAAGATCTGAGAGGATGTGTCAGCATGGCTCTGGCTCACTTTTTCTTTGTCTAGGATCCCCTCTAGTTACATCCCATTTGATTTCTTCTTTTATCAACAAACTTAACATCCAAATTAGGGTAATATTAGCATATTAGCATATGCTTTATCTAACTGGTTACATTTAAATATTGTTGTTTGGGGCAGTGGGGGTGTTTAGAGAAATCCAGGTGAAAGAGAGCTTTCTTAATATCGTCTATCATACAGGCTACTTTTTTATGACCAGTAAGCAACTGAATTTTTCTTACTGCTATGGTGGCAATCTCACCCTTAATTACCAAAGTCTTTTTAAAAATTATATAACCTTGTCCTAACGCTCTTAGTGGGGGTGACCAAAATGTAAAGGTGTGTGTATAAAGGAGAAGGCAAAAGGTGGCAGGAGAAGATTCCAGATAAGTTCTTAAGGCCTAACACCCTGTCTTAAATATTTGAGATAAATCGCTATTAAATGCAGAAATATGTTCTTTGTAATGCCTCTGGCATGCCACATTATGGAGTTACAAGAATGCCTGTTGGGGAGGTTTGTAAACAGAGGTTCCTTTAAACCCTCTTATCTAATGTTCATACTTCCAAAGGAGTAATGAATTTCTGATGAGTTTCTGTTAAGTCATTAGTCGTGTGAGACCACATTAGCTGGGAACTGGATTCAGTTCCCAGCTGAATCATTGCCCTCTCCTGTTCCCTCAGACCAGAGATTGAGGACCTAATCCAGAAACCATCAGGGTTACTTATTAGAGATTCACTATGTAGTTGGAGCCTTGAATATTCTCTGCACCTGACTCCTATTTTGTGAAACACGGATGGTAAAATCTTTGCCTAGTTTGGTTACCTAAGTCATAGGATTTGTGGGAGAGATCAGCTGCTAATTATTTAGTAGTTCCCCTGCATGTTAATGTAGCAGTAATAATAATAATAGTAGTAGTAATGATCTTTGAGAATACAATGTATATATTTTAATGCAGACAAAATGTTATGGAGAAGATATTCCACGGTGTAAAATGTTTATGTAAAATATGAACAGAGTCTTTCCTTATGTGGTATGTGAAGTTTTTCAGATGTAGTTATATTTACTGAGTATTGCTTATAAAATGTTTTAACCATCCCCTCAATATATATTCTATTGCATCACTATAACATCCTTATGAAACAAACATTTGGATTTTTTTAACTAAAAACATCATTTCACAAGGCTTTATACAAATGAGAAACGTAGTTAAGATTTATTTATTATGTAAAATGGAAGGGATTATTATGTTTATTACTTTCAGATTGCACAATGCTTTTACATTAGGATCAATTTTAGAACACAGGATTAGCAGCTATAACTACTGGCAGTTTTGGTGCCTTATTACCTTCTGTTATATTCTGAAGTAATTTTCATTTATTTAATTTAAACTTCTGTCGTTCTGCTTTTTCAAGCCATAATGTCTCAGTTTCTAAAAATCCAGTTGATATTTTCTGTACCTGCTACTAAAGAAGTGCTGTTATTAAGTGATTCTGTGGCTTGTTTAGTCCCTTGACTATTCCAAGGCTCACTTTGCTTAATTCAACTTCTGTACTCTCCTTCTCCCTCTCTTCCTCCTCCCACCCCCTTTTTTGTTCTTAATTGTTTTCAGAGTACTCAACTTCCTGTGGGGAATCAGTCAGCATGCCAGACTTCAAAGAATTTGTTACAGTAGACCAATTTGACAATATGCTAATTTAAACCTATTTTTATGTCTTACTACGTTGTTTCTACGCAAACAAAGACCATTTTGGACATTAGCTAAAGAGGAGATTTTTGAAGGCTTTTTATTACCTCAGATCTTACTGGGATAAAAAAGAGAGTGACTCTCAGCCTTTGGAGATGATAGATGATAGAAAATACCAATAGGGTTCCATTTAATACATCTTTCTCTTAATTATTTTTTGCATTATTTGCTTTGTCCGGTGCAGCCCTGATCCTTCAAATGGATCCCCATACAATGGGGCTTTAATTTAGGGTAATTAGGATACAGCTCTTACTGTAAGACTATAGCACTTGAGATATGGCCTCAGGTGTGCAAATTGTTATGAGTTTACGGAATGAAAATAGGTGAAAACTGGAGAACATTTAGTTAAACTGTTTGGACCTCTGAAATTTCTAGGAACAATGAAATATGTTGAGGCTATAAAGTTTTAAAATGCACTGGGCAAAAACATTTTATATACAATTACAAACACATTTACTGACACTGTACAATATAAGCTATCATGCACCTGACAGGTGAATCTAGGAGATGCGTATGAAAATTAAGTATAAGTTTACTCACACACACAATTGCATGACTGAATTGCTTAGAAGGATCAGTGATTTATACTCCTTCATGGATGAAGATACTAAGTGGTTTGGGCCTGATCCAAGCAAGATTTCATATGTTTTACTTTATTATCGTATAATCTCAGAGAAGTCAATGAGGTCGTGGTTCCAGGTTCATCCGTACTGGCTGTGTGCATCATTGAATCATCTGGCTTACCAGATTTGGTCTGAATCCATCACAAAGCTGTGATTAGTGTTATTTCTGTTAAAATAATGAGAGCACACAATTTGTTGCCAGTTTTGTGCTTCATGCGGGTTATAGGGTGGAGGATAGATGATCTGGCAAGAAGTGTCCTGGGGTGATTTTTGAACAAATTTGAATTGGCAGAAGAAGTCTGTTCTGGTTTGGTGGTGTGAGTCTGGAGAACACAGCATTTTTGTTAAATTATTAAGGGCCAGAACTATAGTGTCCTTTACAGCCATGACCTTGGATTTACCATGCACTTAAAATTAGGAAAGTTTCACTTTTCAGTGGGATTATATGATGATAGAGAGAAAAATTCTGGCCAAATTCTGTAAGTCTCCAGTGGAATCAGAATCTCATTCAGGACTGTTATTAGCTTAGTGTTTAGTAATCAATGCCTTTGCAGTCCTTGATTATGGTAATTTCATTAGTTGTACTGTTCCAAAATGGCACAGATTGATTTTTGCAAGGGGAATCTTGCGTACAAGAAAATGACAGGAATTCTTCTATTCTCATGTTCATTTTTCATAATCAAACTGAGGAATGCATTTTCAAAATGCTCTCTCCATTAAAGAAGGCACTTCTGTGCTAGAGGACTTTCAGACATGAATGGAGAGGCTATTGTGTGAGCAGAGCCTGTGTGCTTATAAGGGGCGCAGACAGGTCATATTATGAAGAGTTATCAGGCATCTCTTATATGTAACATAATTTTTATTTGAGATGATGGTGAACACGAGCTCAGTGTAGAGTGCTGGCACAAGGACCCTTATGCAGAAGCTGTGCTGCAGCCAAAGGGACTACAAAGTGCATCATCTACTTTTTGTGGAGATATTGTGCAAATCCTGAAAAGGCCAGTGTGAACTGTAGGTCTGAAGATTGTCCAGTTACAAGCTGAATAACTATCTTGATCTTGTGGCGCTAAATCATATTAAATTATTAGTGATTTCCATAAACTAAATCTGAGGACTAGCTATTCTGAATCATCCAGTGTGATCTAATTGTCATGATCTGTAATATTGCTTTTTTGGATGAGTATGACCAAAAGCTGAGTGAATGATTGGGCTTTTGGTTTACAAACTCAGCTGTAAAATTGAAATAAATGTTGGATAATATCCAAATGAAATTTTATTTGGATTTTGCTACTGTAAAGGAAAGATGAAGAGACACTTAACCTGAAATGAAATGTTTCTTTTTTATGGCATTTAACTCCTTCAGTCCTTTTAAGAAATAATGAATGTTGGCAACTTTTAAAATGAAAACATAATTTTGAAACATTAGATTGAAAAATGTTGAAATAAAGTTTTTTTTTTTAACTTTTCCAGACTATTTTTCAATTCTTTTTCTTTTAGCAAAACTACTGGCTGAATTCTGTCTATCTGGCAAACAGTTTCAGAGTCTCTAAAATGGCATTTCTCAGAAGTTATACTATTTGATATTTGTTTATATTGCTCCAGCACGATGTTTCTTTAAGAAATAGACTCTTAAAAATTTAGCCACATCTGTAAGGTAGGGTGGTGCCTGCATACTCAAAAGATCAAACTATAATAAAGTCTTTGGAAATAGAAGATAGCAGTCTCGCCAATAGCCCTCATTAGTGGAATTATGTAGTTATAGCTAAGAAAATTATTATCTGAATACTACAGATGGTTCAATGGCTTCTTAGTGCAGGGACAGAGTGAAAAAAATCATAAGCAAAACATGCTGTGAATGATTAAATGGAAAATGAGAGTTTTTTTTCTGACTTCTAGTAGAAATGGCTCCAAGTCAAAATGTCAGATTCAGATAGCTGCAGACCTTGAGGCTAATGAGATCTGGATCTGTATTTGCTAACTTGAATCCATAGTTTAAAGTGAATTGAGATCTAAATTTATATTTGTGATGCAGTTTAGTATCATTTGAGTTCTTGGTTCTAATTCCAGAAAGCACTTAGTGATCTGAGGAGTTCTTAAGAAGGCAATGGAATGTGAGTAGGTCTAATATTTTGCCCAAATCTTTAAAATCAGAAAGATGTCATATTTTTATGAACATGAATATACAAAAGAAGTGACTGTATTGTACAAGCATAGGAAAATAAAACAATATGTGTTCCATTTTAAAAGTTTAGGTCTTGTCCAGTAGTTGTTTGTTGTTATTTATTGAATTTTGCTGTATTGATTTCTGTTACTCTGACCATTTATCTTTCCACTGCAACACACATTTCAGTAAAAACTCTTGTGGGGGCAAAAGGCCAGAATGAACTCTTTGCATGGCTTATCTCTAAAGTAGAAAGTGAGAAACTCTGAAGTTGCACCTATGAAAACCAGGGGGACTCTTTGATGTCTCTCTTAATGTGCCGGGTTTAGATTACTTTGTGAGTACAAAATGGGTGAAAGGTTTGAGGTTACTTTTAACTAACTCTAAGGCTCATGATTTGTCCATGGGATGGTTTTTAATGGAGCAGATACAAGGTGATAGTCTATCAAATGTACTATCTTGAGCCTATGTCCACGAAACTTGCACAATCCAAAGATTCATGAGCTTATTTTCAAAATCATGTATTTTTTAAAAAGCTGCAGTGTGGGATATTTTTTCTCTAATTTTTGAAGTCTTTCAAATTATTTTCTTTAATGAAGAGCTGCCTATTTTAATTTTCTTTTCTCTCTCTCTCTCTCTCTCTTTTTTTTTTTTCTTTTTTTTTTTTTTTAAGGAAAGAGATTTTTAAGGATGCAGATGACTCCAACATCAGCTAATTTAGAATACTGAGTATAAAGTGCAAGATAATGTCACAGGAATATACTGAATGACACAAGGGATTTAGCAAGTACCACTCTGTCCTATGATCTTGAAGTATATTAGAAAGTGTTTCTATTTGATGGCAATCAGTAGGTAGTTCTTTTAATCACCCTCTCCTGTATTATCCATAAGTTTCTTCTGAAGTTAAGAGTTTCGTAAAAAGGAGAATTTTAGGACTAAGTCCTTCAATCCAGTTCTTGCATTCTTACTAAGTTATGTTTTCAGCTGAATCAAGTATTTCTGTTTTTCAGTGAATTTCTCCCATAGCAAATGTAATGTGATAAAGGTTAAATTTCAGTGAGAGAATTTTAAGGTAAGTCACACTTCTTTGAGTTTTACACAGGCCGAGCATGTGCACATTCACAGTTATTTTGGCTCAGCTTAAGCTTGCTAACTGTAATAACACGATTCAGAGCTTAAGCCTCAGAATGAAGGCCAGATTCTGTCCTTGATTCCTCTGTTGCTCTCCTTCATGTTCTTGCACCTCTATGGGACAATAGCCTATGGTATCAATAGGCCAGCGTTCTTCCAGCATCCTAATTTGAGCCACAGAGCTTCTAATAAGTTGTCAATCATATCACGTATTTATTTTTGCAGTTGTACCAAGTCCATGTTGTATTTTTCATTATTAAGTGTTCCCTAAATGCAGTAGATGATGTTCCAGCACTGTTACAGTGACAGTGCCCTTCAACCTGCTTGATGAAGGCCTGATTTAGATGCGCTATCTTTAGTTATAATGCACAGCTTTCAACTCATAGGTAATTGTTTACAGACTTCAGTTAAGCTGGTATTGCTGCAGGGTTCCTGACAAGTGAACAAGTACAACAAAGTATGCAAAAAAAAAATCATGAAAATTGATCCTTTTGGATCAAAGGCTGATAGGAAGCCTAAAAGCTCTCATCAACATTTTTTTTAAGAGAAATCTGAAATAACTATTAAAATCAGTCTACCCCACAGATATCAGCTAGTAGCTGATATATATAGTTATATATTAGAAATTAGCTTTGAATGTTCAGCTTGTTTCCCTGCTATACTCACATGAGGAATTGATAATTTCTACTTTTTTTTTTTTCCCCCAAATAGACTGTTACATTTTCAGTCTGTGAATAAATGGGTTAAGGATTTGTCAGGCCAATTTTGCAGCTTTCTTTCAAGAAATTCACAAACCTTTAAAATGTCATATTGCTTTTACACTTTAAAATGTCTTAAAGATCTGCCTAGGGAAAGGATATATGTTGTTTTTGACTTTCCTAAATATCTTGACTTCAAATATTTAAATCTACTAATTATGGGGAAAAAAAAAAGAAAGCTGTAATTTCTGAAGGACATAAAAAATCAAAAAAAATTACAGGTAAAGAATTTGCTAGTATGGTGATAATAAGCCCCAGATAATTATGGGCTGAATTAAGTGCTAATTATGTAGGCTGAAATTCTGTCTTTGGCAGAATCCAGATCCATTTTGGACAGAGCTGAGTATACATGAATTTTCTGTTAGCTACCCATATCTCTTGTTTGTCATTATCCTCCTCTGCACATTTGAGGGAGTAGGGGAGAAAGCGCTCTCTCCTTCCACCATTTGCAGGGTCCTAGACAGGACATGCTTCACATGTGTTGGAACTAAGAGGGGAAAAAATGGATAAGCCAAGAACCTATGTAGTATTGTGGAGTCTCCTATAGGCAGTGTGGCTACATACATTTTGAAGTCTGTAGATACATACAGTTTTGGCCCAGATCTCTTCCACAAAAGGATAAACCTAACTCTTACAATAGAGAAGCTGCAGAGATTACAGGGAGCTTCCTGGGGGTTAGGTTCAGCTCAGTTGGTTAGTGTGTGGTGCTAATAATGCCAAGGTCGTGGGTTCGATCCCCATATGGGCCACTTGCTTGAGGGTTGGACTAGGTGATCTCCAGAGGTCTCTTCCAGCCTTACCAATTCTGTGATTCCTGGCTTGAAAGAGCTTAGGTAAGGGGTACCATATAGATGTCAGTCCCTGCATTAGCACCGTCATTGGCCTGCCTTTTTTCTAAATGCCATGCTTTCGTTGTCTTTGAATTTCCCATATTCTCATGTAGCATCCACCATATTCAACTGACAATTTGAATATGGATTGTTTCATAATTGAAATTTAGCTGGACACTAATTAATTCCTTTTCTACAGTTCTGTAATGAGTTGGCTAGCTTACAAGTACCACTGACCTCTAATGGATGGAATCAGAACTGCTCAGTCATTTGTCATGTGTCTCATAGGGAACAATAGAATCATAGAGCATCAGCTTTAACTCAAATAGTAAGGACTTGTGCTTTTGGGTCAGGAGAATCTAATTTCAAGCTCAGTTGCTGCCAGGAATTTCTGAGTGGTTGTGGTCTCCTACTCATGACTGGTGTCGTTAGCAAGCTCAAACCAGTGAGCAGTTGCTCACAGGAATGAGTTAATACTTGTGTTACTTTGCTCACTACTATAAAGTTTGCTATCTGGTCCACTGTAACAAATGTGAAACTGTAGATGGTGAAAAATTTCTTATATAAACAAAACGTTTCTGAGCTATTATAAAATTTGAGATTTTTGGTGAACAGAAATCTTTATTATGTCTTTGTTCATTATGGGCTAGCTAGCAGTGATTCATGGAATATTATTGTACATCTGATTTTAATAGTTACCAACTACATCATGTTAATATGTTTCAATACGTAATCAATTCAGTTTTTGGTATGCTACTTTAATTCAGATTTCATTTCTAGTACTTATTTTGGGAGGTATGTTGTCCATCTTAATCTAAGACTGCCCTCTTTGCAATAGCCATTTTAGGATAAAATGTTTAATAAGATTTGCATTTAAAAAATGAACTAGAAGAACTGGACCCCCTCCAGCCAGAAACAAGTAATTATATCATTTGTATTGCAAAACAGGAGCAGCTATAAAATATTGGTATACTTTTTAAGACTGATATTCTTAAGAAGCGTTATGTTCTGTATAAAATGACAGGCTTAGCAGAGGGGAGAAGCCCTCTTCAGTGAAAGTAATCCTTAGAATCATAGAGAGAGGCATAGTTTTTATTCCGGATTCTGGTTTTGTCAAGAACGCAGAATTTGCTGCTTGCAGTTTTCGCCTTTTACTTTCATGATCATGAAAGCTAGTGGAGAACAGTATTAGACTGTGTCTATGATCAGAAGAATTTGTTGGTAGCACTGTTCCAGAAAATCATCCAAGTGTCGCATGACACATACAGAGGTCTTTTGTCTGGATAGTTTATATTAGATATCTTCCTCCTCACCCTGGCTAAAATATAAGCCATTGTATTTTTGTCTGAATAACTACGTAAAAACTGGCTTAAGTATGATATATTTTGTATGGCTAGTTAATGTAGCAAAAGATATTTTATGTAGCCTAGTCCCTACCGGCCTTAAAATCTCTTGTTTTAAGAAAAGTACAGGAATTGTTATTCCTGTCTGGTTGGATGAGTAAACCAGTTTAAGCAGTCTTCAGGCAAAGCATTGTTTGTGCTAAAATGCAGGTAACATTTGGTGAATCTCAAATAGAAATGCTCATCAATTTTCAAATACTTGTGTGTTACATCTGATCTCATGAACTAAAATCGTGTGTCTGGTGTTTTTATTAATGAAAATATTCTCAAATCAGTGTCTGTTAGTTTGTTTAAATGTTCAACAACTTCCGTCAAGAATATAGACATTTGCAAAAAGCTCTGAGGTAAGTAATAAACTAATATGTTAATAAACTAATATGTTAATTAAATCTATATCTGTGTGCAGATTTCATTGCTATTTATATTGCATCTTTTTTACATAAACCTTATGAGCTTTTATTTTTGTGTGTAACAAACTTTACATTAGAGTTGGTCAATCTATTCTTGTATTGGCAGAAGGGGATTTTCATCGATCATTTTTTCTATATTTGCCTTTTTTCCTCCTTCTCTAAACCCTAGTGCTGTAATGCAGAAGATTTATTGTCAATGATTTATTAAAATGTAATTCTAAGGTGACTCCTTATCGTGAAAGTAATCTGCAGGCTATCTTTGTTTAAACTTGCAACTCTCTTTGTCAAAGAAAACAGCCTATGAAATTTTCATTATAATAGACAGGTTTTTATAATGAACTGGGAAAAAGCTATTATGACCAAAAAAACCAAATTGTTAGGAAACTTATGCATTGAAACAATATGCTCATTAATTGTAATTTTTTTGGGAAGGTGAACAATTCTGTTTAATGGTTACATTTTTCAGTCTTATAAATTAATTTGAATTACCCAATATCACTTAATTTTTCCCTAGGAAAACTTCTGCTTGCCCGAGCAATATTATAACTGCTAATTCAATTACACTGAAATTGTTTAATAGAAAATATAATTGCTTATTCATACAGAATACCCATTAAAGAAGTGCAAAGGCATATACCCTAGGGTTGCTGCATATTAGTACTTTGGGAATTCAGATGGGAATGCTGGGTAGGGAAGGTGCTGACTGATCTTTAATTGTTCATCACCTGCCTCCAAAATAATATGAATGGACCCAAACTAAATGACCACTCATTACAAGTTTCAATTTAGGAGCTTGGCTGGGGTCAGCAGATTGCTTATGCTGATCGCAATGATTTGAAGTTGTGATTACCATAAGCAATTTAAATTTTATTGATCTACCCTTCTGAAAGTTGTAATTGAGCATAGATGTTGGACCCGTAGCTCTCCAAACTAAATTGTACTCTGAAGCCCTTGCTGGATTACTGCAAGAATCAATAAGCAGTCAGTCACATTAACAATGAAATAGCTCCATTAACATACAGTGCTACTGCTGAAACTTTATTTAGGAAGGGTGTTAGTTCACTTCATTGTTTTATCAATGAATTTCAGTTGTACAGGGAAAAGTATAGCTTGTGTACGCCTAATGAGCTTGCATAATAATAATCCTATGTGCTTGAACTATGAGTCTTTTTATGGAAAAGAAAGATTATTTTTTTCTGTGACAGATTTGTTTTATTATGAGCAGAGGGACTATGTAGCTGGAATTACAATTTGTTAACTAGGATACACTGAAATAACTTGGGCACCAAATAATTTTATACTGTTACATGTGTTCACTATTAGTGGGTTCCAGAGAAAACGCCATGCCTCAAACAAGAGACATAGACACACAGTGAGTTTGTCATTTATATATTTTTGGAAGCTCCGAGGGGAGTGGACAACCTACGAAAGCCTCCCTAGTGCTTCCTGCACCTCTGTGGCTTTGTTAAAGAGATTAGAACGGTGACCAGAGAATGGCAGGCTGTTCTTAAGTAAAAATGAGGGTAGAAACAGAACACAGAAGAGTGTAGCAGGATGGATAATGGACCTGTCTGGATTGTGTGAAACAGTTTTTTTTCCATTGGAAAGTGACTCAGAATTTCATTTTGGAGTTGTGGAAAAAGATGCACAAACTAGATTGTTTGAAGTTTGGCATGGTTTCAAACACAGAAATACCTTTGAACAAATCTCTCTTGCATCCCTTTGTGCTTTTTCTCTGCTTTCACTGTATCTGCTATCTCACTTAGTTTGTCATGACTTCAACTCTGCGCAGACTTCTTTACTGTAGTACCTAAAAGCCTTAGCCACAGGCCAGCCTGCCTGCCTTCCCTCTGTACTAGCTTGAAGTGAGCAATGAACACATACTGATCGACCTGATTGGTGGTGGTATTGTGCTAAGTGACTAGTTTTAACTGAGTTATCTTGAATTTTGGAAAGTGCCATCATTGTATTTACCAAAATGATAGTGGAGGAGCCATAATGATTAGCACTTTATGTTCATAAATTATTTAAATTTATACCTCTGTACTAACTAAGGAGTGACTGATTCCAAAATATCCCAGACGATCCTGCTGGCAACTCATTCTTGAAGAAATGAGAACCACTAGCAGTATACTGAGCCTAGTTTAGACACTGATGAAAGCCATAGCCATTAGATATTTTCAGCCGCAAAACGTGACTCTCCTAGAGAAAGGATTCTTCTGTTTTTGAAGAAGAGTATTGCCATCAACTCTGTCCCTGATGTGACATAGCACCATTGACAGCAGCAGTGCTGGATTACCGCACATACATGACTTAAATACTCCTTGTAGAACACAAACTATAATTTCAGAACCTCTATACTGAAGACCTTGTGAACTTATTGCTGTAAACATTACACAGTCAAGATTTCTGAAGTATATCTACGCAAAACTGTCATGATTTTGTTTTCAAAAAAAGGCTTGTTCCTTAAAATTTAGCAGTAGATCAGCTTTAGCAGTAGATCAGGTCATAGAGTTTAGATCAGAGAGACAGCACTTTTCTACAAATATGATCCTGAAATTGGATATGAACTGGTTTTGAGTGTTGGACATCTCAATCAGTTCTTTGCAGCTATAAAAGCATAAACCAATGCTTTGATGACGTAGTCTTGTCCTGTTTAAATAGGAAAGTTTTCATGATGTTTTTGCTGCCTTTTCATTAATTTATGATATTCTACAGATTTCTGCCACTGTGTGCCATATCTTAAATGAAATGGTAAACTGTCTTCCTCTTTGTTTGATTTCTTAGGGATCTAAATTAGTGGGTATATACTGCAATCTGACTCTTAGAATTCCTTTCTCTGATTCAACAGTTCAGTCATATGGTTTATATGAAGTTCCTCTTCAGACCCACATCTGCTTTATAGAAACTGGCGTAGAATGCCAAAGAATGACAGAAGAACACAGAAGTGCCTTGTCATTCATTCAGTTGATATACAGTGTTATTATCCCAGGAAATCCATGTAGAACAAAAATATGTGCTACTTGTATATAATTTCTATACCAGCTTCTGACATACCAGATACAGATAAATGTGAGGTATGGCATTGATTCATATAAGTTTTAATGAGAATGGCCACTTTCATGTGTAACAGCATGTTTACAAATGTATCACACCCTAAAAAAAGACATAGCTGATCTTTATGTATGAAACATCATCAAAAATAATATTCAGCAAAAATTATATCTTGTTCAAAATGCAGTTCTTCAGATAAGAACTTATATTAATTATAGGAGGACTTCAGTATTTTATAAACTATAAGATCACTCATGAAATTGAGACTTGGATACACATTCAGTTTTCAAAAGGGATTTTTGAATCTGATGTTCTATTGCTAACATATTTGTTGCAGGAAATATAAGAAAAGCATGTCTGATTGATCTATAACCTTTATAAACTGTTATACATCAAGAAAATTCCAGAGGTACCAACTAAGTATCATATTGAAGGGAGGAAGAGTTCTTTGTCATGATAGCCCAATTATGAGATATTGTATATCAAATTATATTGAGGAAAGAAGATTCTCTTCTAATACTTGAGATTCTGATCTCTTTGTCTTCTCTTGTATGTTAAAGAGACTTGGGTTTTCAGGTCATTTCTGATAGGATCTCTAATAAATAAAATAAAATAAAAATCCCTTCAATTGAGAGCATGTTATACGAAAAACAATTAACTTTTGAGATCCATTTAGTTGTTACTTGTATTAAGTACCATCATAAACATCTGCCACCTGGCGTAGGAATTACTTCATATGGCAGGTGGAGAGATGGGATTTATTTAAAAAGTTCTTTATCTTTGATACTTTTCCCTGCTGTATTTTCCAGCAGCATAATTTGAACCTGATGGCATTTAAATAATCATTTATTGCCATAATGGAAGAATACAGTTTAAAAAACAGATAGAGTAATTGCTGTCATGCCAGGATAAAAATATAGCAGTAGGCATAATGGAGCAAACCCTCTTCAGTCTAGTTTGGCCTTCTGCCATAGCATTGGCCAACATTTTGATTATTCAGAAGAAAATAAAATGCCTTCTACCTCTTTTCTACACACACATATATTTAGAAAGCAATATACAGAGAGCAATAATTGATGGATTCAATATCCTGGACAAAAAAGTTCTCTGTTCTTCTCTGTATATACTGCTGTAGGCCCCAGATCTAGAAGCTGATTTTGTTCAGATTTTACCTCATCCAAAAAATCAAAGTTAGTTTTCACATAGTCCTCTGAAAAGCGGTGTGCATGTGGAATTTCCTTCCCATGAGCTGCAATCCCCTCTGCTCCTTATGCTCCCTTCTTACATATTTCATGTGTATTTATTTAGCGCCACAGGAGTTCCAAAACAATTTACAGAGAAGGCTGAAGCCTTTCCATTCAGAATTTGCAACATACAGTTTTAGATAACAAACGTAAGAGTTGGAAGCAGAAACAAAAGGGAAGACAAGCTCTTCTGCTTATTTTTACCCTGCCTTAGCTTCTTTCACATTATTGCGTATTTTTTTGCATGGTAATTTAGAGACAAGGAAAAAAGGTATTTCCTATTGTCCTTCTCAGGAGACTTTTGAGCTCTATAATGGAAGCGTCTCGTAAGATCATCTGTTCTTACAAAATTTGACACATCTTGAGCAAATGATCTCATCTGAACAGTTTAACCTGCAAAATTCTAGCTAAGTCTATTAGGCCCATTTGAGTATAATGCAGAACTAAGACTGTACAAAGAGTTTCAATCAAGAAATTTACAAAAAGCTCTGGGTGCTCTGGTAGTAACTTTAAAATCATCAAGTATTGCTTTAAATACAGCCGTAACAGTTCATTCTTGTGTCAGTAATTTCCAACAGCTAAATACAAGAGCAAAGCAGTATTTTGTATATGATTCATTTTGATTTTGTTACATTCCACATGATCCTAAAAATCCTTCAGACTATTATAGGAGTGAGGGACAGCAAAGAGGTTGATTTACTTTTACTTAAATTTTAATTCCCTGAATTTTGGGTACCTCATCCTCCCTCTTTTTTTTTCTTCCCCCCCCCCCTTTTTTTTTTTTCACTAGATTTTCCTGTGTCTCCTTTAACTTCATGAAGCTAGAGTTACAAAAATACTGGGAAATGTTCACTTCCAAAAAACAGTAATTAAACTTTGTCTGTGCTTGTGTTCAATAAATATTCAAGAGATTCCATTCACTGACCAGAAATTTCATGGAAAAAGAAAAACATGGGTAAATAAAAATGTTCTTAAATAGCACATTCTAAATTTGGTAACAGAAAGAATTTCTGGCCTCTCTGTCTTCTACTTTTCATTTTGAGTGTGCACCAAGTATTCATTGTCACTAACATGCAGACCAAAATTTGTCAGAAATATTGGGTAAAGGTTTTTGAGTAACAAATGTGTTTGGTGAAAAGAGGGGTGATTTTTAAATGAAATTGATATTCATTTTTTTCCTGTTTCCAACTCTTTAACTGATGAAAACAAAACTGAACATAAACTATTGTCTTGTATTATTGTTACAGCTTCTTGATTGTTCTTTCAGCTAACTTTATTTTTAACTTCTGAGGGAACTAGGCAGATATTCTCGTTATGGCATTCAAATCAGATACCCAGCATGTTCAACAATATTCAATGTCCAAGGACCACATTCATTGACCATCAGTATGTGAACATAGATTGGTTTTGGCCAGCAACCTTCAGCTTGCCAAGCTTCATCTCCTCCTTACTTTTTCTTGAGAGTCAGAACTGAAACTTTCCATGACTAACCGTCAGTATAAATTGTACCATTGTCAAATTTAACTAAGTTCACATTTTTTTTTCTTCTGAATCATTAATATATACCAGAGGCAGACCAAGAAAAAGCCATATTTCATACTCAGTTTTGGGAGAAGTATGGTCCAGGTTTTTATGTATCAGCTTTTGGAAATTCAGATTTACTTCTCTGCTCTGTTTCTGTGATCCAGACTGACCAGTTAAGACTATGTTTTCAAATGTTCAAATGTAGCTACTGCAATGGGAGTTAAGGTTCTAGGGTGATTTTGAAAGTTCCCATAAGCACTTATCTGCATCTCTGTGGCCCATATTCTCAGGCGTACTTAGGTGTTTAATTCTTATTGATCTCAGTTAACTTTTATGTCCCTGTTTCTTACCTGTGTGTTTGTTGCAAAGATGCTCAAAATGTGAAGCCAGAGGAGACTTAATTACTTTCTTTGTATTAGACAGAACTAAAATTCCTGATCTAAATAATCCAGAGCACTGTGATTGTAAATATGGAATGGTCAGGCCCCAAAGCGCTGAATTTTGCATGTCAGTTTCAATATTAATTTTAGTATGACCCACAGTACTCATCTTAGTTCCTTGAGCAAACCATTGTAATGTAAATTCTTGAGCTATATTTGATGTCTCAGAATTTTACCAGATCCAAGTAATCAGATATGAGGGTTTTTTTCTTTTTATTAGAAAATATCAAGATATTTCTTTTTTGAGATCTCATACCACCATTTCTGCTGCAATGATTTAAATTTTATTAAGATAAATATTTCTAGGAGCAAAAATACGCATAAATGTTGCTGCGACTTTGTTGCATTTTCCTCTGCTATATTGCCATGTAGTGTCTGGTTTATACAGGGAAATATTAAGACATATAATTGTTAAAATAATTTGTTTTATGTGACCTAACAATCACAGAATCACAGAATAGTTGAGATTGGGAGGGACCTCTGAAAATCGTGTGGTTCACCCCTCTGCTCAAGCTGGGTCAGCTAGAGCAGGTTGCACAGGACCATGTCCAGTTGGATTTTGAATGTCTTCAAGGATGGAGCTTCCACAACCTCTCTGGGCAACCTACTACTGTCATCCTCACAGTAAAAAAGTTTTTCCATATGTTCAGATGAAAGTTCTTGTTTTGCAGTTTGTGCCTGTTGCTTCTTGTCCTGTTACTAGGCATCACTGAAAAGAGTCTGGCCCAATCCTTTTTACACATTCCCTTCAGATATTTATATGTATTCATAAGATCTACACTCAATCTTCTCTTCTCCAGGCTAAAAATTTACGTGTATAATCCTGTACATATATAACAATAACTTTGAACAACCTTACATACAAGCAGCTAGTCATTTGTTAGTAATAGATACCAAATTCTAAACTTGAAAGTCAGAGTCTATGTAAATGGGGCCAAAATCTTTTAGTAGGTGTAAATTGTCATAATGCTTTGATTTCAGAGTAGCTTCTCTGTGCAGCTCACAATCTGCCTTTGGGTGCGTGCTGTTCGGTAGTGGGCTGCGGAACCCAGTGAACGCATTTGAAAGGTGCCATAAGGATGATTGCCACCTGTGGATTTATCCTTCAGTCCCATACCTTCTAGTTCACTCAACAGCTACTCAGGCTTACTTATGTATATGACTCAACCTTAACTTTTAAATTTAAAAAAATACATGAGCTACATCTTCTTAGGTGACTTTAATGGGGGGAGGGAGGGTTATGTCATTTCCTCCTATCTTTTAGTCACTCTAAGGTACCCATAAGGTAGTACCCATAAGAAAGATTAGGAGGATGGAAAATAAAGGAGCCAAACAACATTTAGAGAAGTAGTTGAATGGAGAGGATATGACAATGTCTATAAGAAACATTTGAGCAAATAGAAAACAGATAGAACAAAAGGAAGACAGTGATGAAGTAGGATGAAAATACAGTTTCTTCCACAGGGCAGACCATATCTTAATAAAGATATTAGTTATGATATTCTGCTGACTTAAATGGGTATAACTGGAATATACACTGTGACAGATTTTGCATGGAATTATTACAATTTCTGCCCTTTGATGATATGGAACCTAATTTTGTGGGTGCATGAAATGGACCCGCTATCCTATTTGCTGTCCTTTTGTATAACAGCAGTACTTCAACAGCTGGAATTAACCAGGAAAGTATAAATCCTTTAGCCTCTCCAAAGTACAGTTTTGGAAATGGCTGCCTGAACGTTGTAGTTGTGATTATAAGCACAGAATTGCTGTTTTGTGGGCTCTGTTAACTCTCCTAAACACAAGGTTGCCCTTCTATGACATATTTTTCTCAGTCTACTTTGAGTAGTTTAGTCCTTTACATTTCAGCAAACTTAACCCCCCCCCACAACCCTGAAACAGCTATTTTGTAGCCATCTCCCTTCCATTTGCTGAGCACTTGTTCAGTTTTTCTTATATATAAAAAATACTTTTTTACAGCATCATTTTCAGTAGTAAGATTTGTGTTTGTGTTGAACCTAGTTGTGACTAGTTAGAGATCTGAAATATAACTTGGTTACTTACATAATTAGATAGCTGTAAATGAAGGATAATTCATGAATATGGTGCTCCCACAATCTGCTAGCCCAGAGCTGGGAGAAAAAGAACACCCTGAAAAACTTAGATTTGAAATAACAAGCAAGCTTGAGAAGTCTGCAATCATTGGGAGGTTTCTAAACAAAAGTGAAAAGTTTCTCTTAGAAACTCAGGGGAATGGAACAGAATTTCTCTCCAGATAATAAAAGTGATGTTAGGAGGTGGTCTGTGAAGTTAATAGTATTACCTTTCCAACCTGTCCCCTAAAACACTCATTTGTGAAGAGGTACTTTTTGTCAGTTGTTCTCTGTGATGCTTAAGTAGTTTTGAATTCCTGTGTCTTGCAATATGGAATAAATTTGGCTCTTCTCACTTCCAGCCGTATCCTTGAGGACCATACCACCTATGGAAGGCCAGCTGAAGCAGTTTCTTGTGAAAACAGATGGTGTCACTTGTTCCCATAAGACAAAAGATGTCTGTCTTTGTTAGATTACATTCCAAAGATCTGACCCAACTGAACATAGACAATCTCTGCAACAGGCATGTCAGAATGACTGTGACCCAAAATCACGTTATCCTTCAGTAGTAAGGTTCTCAGAGAGATACCTCCTCTTCTTTGAAATGGAGAATTGTGTTAGACCAGATGGTTGGCCTGAATTTCTCTTGTTCCTCTTGGCTCTCCAATGATATGCAGATTTCTATATTGCTGTATATTTTCCCACAGCTCTGCCTAGTATTTACATTCAGATAACTCTAATGAAGAAACTGAAAAGGCCAAACATAAAGAGTCTGCAGAACACATTAGTCTCTAAAGTGTGAGTGTATGTGTGTGCGTGTGGGCATGGGGGCAGGAGGGCAAGGGAAGATGAGTGAGTGTGCATATGTGGTGTTAAAGGTGTACGAAGCAGGTATTAATCTTGTTTTCTTTTTTCTTTTTTTTTCTCATTTTACATGAAAGCTGTCACAATTGGGATAAGAATTAAATGAACATAAGTATGATAAATGATAAAGTGCTCCTAGGAGTAAATATACCACTCAGAAAGAGCATTGCTAATCAAGCAGTGCAACCAGCTAATGCACTCTGAGAGCAAGCACCTCAAAAAGATTCTAAATTTGAAACACTGAAGACTAGCATTCAGCATGAGCAGTTTCTGTTTTTAGATCTGCTGCTACACTAGGGGATCACAGTAGCATAATGAAATCTTGGAAGGGGCAAAGGCTTGCTGTCTGTATTAAATGACCAACCAGACAGAGAAGAAAAAAGAACCAAAACCTGAATTTGCAACCTGACTGGTACTAACTGACAGTTTGGGCAGGAAATAGGATTGGGGAAAGGCAAGGATAATACATGTCCCTAATAGATTCATAGTTGATGTATAAATGTTGGTGCCCACTGGGGTGGCTGAAATGCTGCTTTGTTACAACTAATCATTTGAAGGGCATTCATGAACCTTTTGGTATCCCAGATGCCAAAAGGATTTTGATCTAGCATGGTAAACTAGGCAATATTCATTGCTTTTAAAGCAAGCAGAGTATGTGCTACCTGTGAATCTCATCTGCCACCCACTTTTCAGAACTGTAACACTTCCCATATGTCTTGCATGGCTGCCTTGGAAAACATATTTTTATTTCCAACTGATAGGCAGTATTGGAACTGTCTAAGCTATGATGGGTCATCATGCTTTTCTTTTAAAATAGGAGCAAGAAAGTACTCCTGGCACAAGTAAATAGTATGTAACTCAAAAATGCTTTTTGGGTGAATATTAGGGAAGTTTTGAAAGTATTTATCTAAAAAAATTTGTAGACACAATATGCCTTTGTCCATGTTTTCAAAAATTGCACTTAGGAAGTTGCAAGCATGACTGTAAACCTGCTCAATTCACCCCCCTATCCATTCAACTTAATTATTCTTGTGAGTTAGCTGTTCTGTAGCTCCATGAACAACGGGTGTCCTTCCTTGTTTCTTATCTAGTCCCTCCACATGGATGTGAAAGGAAACAGAACTGCATGCAATATTCACAATGTGGATTCACTGGATCTAGATTATAGTATTTTCCATTTTGATCTGAATTCCTTTCTTAGTCATTCCTAATGTTCAGTTTGCCTTTTTGGTTGCCATTGATTACTGAATGGACATTCCTTGAGCTAAGTCAGTAACTTTAAGATATCTGACTGGACACGGTAGTGGGCAACCTGCTTCAGCAACCCTGCCTGAGCAGGAGGTTGGACCAGACGATTTTCAGAGGTCAGTTCCAACCTCAACTACTCTGTGATTCTTTGATTCTGTAATCATTAGAAGATAGGTAACCCCGTAGTTTTAGATTTGAACAGCTGATTAACAAAAAAATAATAATCTGGCTGTCCATTTGTATGGGGACAAAAATATCTTTGTTCCTTCCCTTGGGATGTGGAGCTTGTCAAGCTGGTAATATTTTTAAGGAACGTAGGTGTTTATCATTCTACTTTGTCAAGCCTCCTAAAGACATTCTAGCGCATTATAGTGCTAAGGATCTTGGCAGAGCAATACCGTCTAGTCATTTGGGTTGTCAGATCCTCTTGACTCTTCGCCCTACATGAACTTGTCTTGCTCAGCAGGTTGTTATGTGGTGGATGTTCCTTTCGCTGTGTGGATGGGGCAGCTTTGAACACTTTTATGTCTCTGAAGTGAAGCAGGCTAGTCAGGATCCTTTGTAGCTGGGATACATAGTCCAATTTGCACAGACTTTTTACAGGGAAAGATTATTAAATCCTCTTTACTTAGAATCAAAATTAAAGGGAGACCTGTTTAGTAGAAACTAGATAATTTCATAATAGTTTCAGTGCTACTGGTTACGTTTTTAATGCTTAAAACTAGACAAACAGTAGATAAAAAATAATCATAAATTAATGTTAACTTTTCTGTATTTCAGTTAATGTGAACAATAGAAGTGGCTTATTTTTTATTTCTAGATTTATTTTTGTAGTTTTCCTGAGGGACCTAAGAGTAAACTGCTGTAGTATATGAGTTGTAGAGCTAGGTGCACTTAACAAAAAGCTTGTCTCTTTTGAACTTTTTGTTATGAAAACCTTTTAAAACATTTCCTATTTATGTGAAGATTTGTTAAGATGGAGCACTGACATTTTCCAACATTGTCCCTTGCTTAAGTACAGTTGAGAAAATTGCTGCATGCTCGATTACTTCACATAGCATAGGCTGTTAGTACGTGGGACCAAGATCTGGCAGCTTGTAGCTCCATATTAGCTTAGTTTGTGTTATAGCCAATTGCTGTCTGACCTCTCCACACTGCAGAGGAAATGCAGTGCCATCTGTACATCTCTTAGTCACATTAAATTATGTCATTTATATTGCATTGGAATGCAGAGTTTACTTTATACTTTGCGGCAAAATTAGCAGAAGTAATAAGATATAAGCAGAAGCACACAGCTGGAAATTGAGGGCCCCGTTTTTTCCAGCTTACTTTGTTTTTGCTAGGTGTTGAATTCGCCTATGAGTTCAAAGAGGGGGGAGGTTATTCAAATCTACGAAAGGGCTAAACTGTGTAGATATTTATAGCTTTGAAACATCCAGTGATCTCGGGCAAGCTTTCCATGTGTTTGGTTGTACAGGATGAACTTTCTGTTACCAAATGACTCTTGTAAAAATGTGGACAAGATAAGAAGCAGGGGGAAAGCACATTTCAAGAATTCTTGTTCATGTTACCTGATGAACAATGTCTTTTTAACAATCTCCATTACTGTATTTTACTCTGTGAATACAGTTCTGGAGCTTTTTGCTAAACAGAGCTAAAAGGAACCAGCATTTCTCTCCTGGGGGTCAGTTCCAACTCCCATGGAAGCAGATTGAAAAAGTGTTATGGATTTCAGTGGAGTTGGGTCTCACAAGTAATTTTTCTTTCTTTAATTTCTACAATTACACCTTGCACTAAATATACACTTTTGAGCCCACTACTGGCTGCTCAAACAAAATATCACTCTGCCCAGGATGTGAGAGTTGCATTCCATATGAAATAGCTTCTAGAAGATGCCACTTTTTTTACTACAGTTTTGTGTAAAATAGAAAGGCAATAAGACTGTCATTTATTTGGTACAGCTCATGGAGGCTGAAACAGGATCCAGCTGCTCTTTGGACATTTATTGCTTCAGTCCTGTTAAATGTCCACTGTCATTTCGGCTTTACGTGAAACCCTTCGTTCAAAAATATGATAATAGACAAGAAGGGCTCTTAAAATAAAAAAAGTTTTATATGTGCTAGCTGATATAAAACTAGACTATGGCTGGCTTGATAAGCTTAAAGAAATGTTAAATGTTATCTTATGTCTAAAATATTTGTAAATATTTATAAATCTTTGTCAGAACTCATCCTATATTTTGTTCTATAAACATTCAGAAACTCTTCACAAGGAAGCAGGATGTACATTGTCTGAGGCGCTTTCTACTCTTTCCATAAAAGGATCTGCTACATGCAATTAGACAGAGCTGTTGTATATCACTTTAGTCTTAAAAAAGTATGTATACATAGAAAGGCCAAGGATGAAATCCTTGAATCCTTGAAGTCAATAACAAAACTCTTATTGATTTAATTGGAACAAAGATTTCACCTCAGGTCCTCAAATGCTGAAAACTAGCATAACTTTATTGAAGATGATAGAACTAAGCTGAAGGATGCCCTAGCTGCGTTAGAGCTGAGGATCTGGCCCTCAGAATGCCTGTATTTCTTAGAGTAGAAAAGCAGTGAAGAGGAAGTTTTTGAAAAGACAAGTAAGTGATGCAAATTTTGGAAGAAGTTTAACCCTGGGCTAAAGAACAGAGCAAAGGCTGTGCTAGTCCTCTGCTAGTATAGGAGTTTGTATAGGAGTGAGCGTCATTTTAAATGAATAAAATGAGGTAAACTTGTGCTCATATGAGATTTATCTCCCCACTTGCAATACAAATAAAGTGAAAATGTATTTATACACATTATATAAGCTGATCTGAAATCCTGATGTATGCATCCACAGATTAATAAATTATACTTGTAAATCAATGTAAATTGCTTGGTCAGAACATTCATGCCTTACCATCACAGAAATTAGATACAGAAAAGACTTGATTCATTTACCTAGCCCATCTCTTTGCCAGTGAAGAATTATTCTTGTTCATTGTAATCTCTTCTAGTGTGTTAAAAGACCCTGGAGATTAGGATCTTCTTTTTTCCCTATCAAAAATAAACTTAATTTTTTAATGTCTTGATCATTTAAACTGAGGGAGCTGGCATGGCCTAATACTGAGAGGTGCTGGGATCAAACATCTCCAGAGCACCTAAGCCTTTCAAGAGTAGGAAAGAGCAATACAATTAAAACATAAAAATACAGAGTGAAAATATATAATATTTTATATAATATATAATGAGTATACTTCCCTTCATCTGTGCCTAGTGCCCCCTAGTGATGCAAACACCTTTGCCACTGCTTCCAAAACTGGCTTATTTCCATTTCAGAATATGAGAAGCAAGGAGTTTATTAAACAGGTGCTAACATAAAGCAAAACCTCTAGTTACAAAATGGAGGTATTATTGTCTTGGTGGAGGCTCTTAACATTAAGGGCATACTTGGTTAAGTTTTATCTCTCTTTCATTTGCGCAGTTTCTATTTCCTAGCTCCGGATGTACAGGAGATTATATATAGAGATCTGACACCCATCTCTATTTGGCTGTTGAATCTTGGCAACTGCGTCCATTAACCCTGTAGCGTCATATACTTCTGGAGCCTACTCGAGAGCTGTATAGTATCAGAGGCAGCAGAGCTTACAAGTAAACGAGCGAAGTGTGAGACAAACAGGTTCCACAGTTGTTGCTGACACTGACTGAATAGAGGCTTTGTCCAGCCATCCATTGCTGCACAGTATGAAGTTTTACTTGTTGCAGTGAGCGAGTGATACACACTGATATCATGAACTTAGCCATAATATGAAAGGGAAAAGAGA
Organism: Rhea pennata; assembly: GCF_028389875.1. Lineage (NCBI taxonomy): Eukaryota > Metazoa > Chordata > Aves > Rheiformes > Rheidae > Rhea > Rhea pennata. Next base: position 70,314,960 of record NC_084663.1, read on the forward strand.
CACTAGCTAACTGGAGAAATCTGTCGCTGGTTTATCATTTACTGATCGAACTGTCCTTGTTGAGATGGTTTGTAGCAACCCATGTAATAACTGTCCACCAAATAGTAAAATGGCCCTATTTCATTTACTGAACTAGGACAAGATTGACAAATAAACTTGTGCAGGACTGAATTAAAAAGTGAGGCTGTTGTCCTGGTTCTGATTCAGTTTATCTGGATCTGATTAATGTTTCCAGAAGCATCCACTGAAGTCTGTGGTGCTCAGTTAGGTGTGTATTGTTCGCCAGATTTTTCAGAAATAACGAGCATTCATTCTTCTCATTAATTTGCTGGATTTTTTTAATGTAATCCTCTTCTGAGGCTCTGGATATTTCAATACTTTATAAGAACTGAGGCTCCCATATCATTTCGGTGATTCTGAAAATGACGTCCTTAATCTTTACATCTTGCATCCTTATTATCTGCAAATTGATATAATGTTTTCCTAACCCAAAGGAATGTGATGAGGCTAATGTAATTCAGGATGGTAAATTGTATTGAGATCTTTAGATAGAGCAAAATACCAATTCTTTATTCTCGATTTTTTCATTTTTCTTCTGTATATATTTATAATTTGTGTACTTTCAGACTGATTCTATCTGTCTGGCTTGGGACTATTCCTCTTCTAAGAATTAAGTTATTTAGTACAACAAAATGAGCTTAGAAATGTACTCTATTCTTTAATAGAAGGCTACTGTACTTTGATCACCAATACATCATCATACATTACAATGCTCCATATCTGATTTTCCTTTCATTTATAGTGGCAAAAACCAGGAATGACTTCAAGGAGGTCTGTAGAATTAAACTGGTGTAAGTAAGTGAGCATATTCAGGCTTTCCTTCTATTCAGACCTCCTTATTCTGACATGTAAATTGACTACCTTTCTACAATAGAAGCCATTTAGGAGTAAATTTCCAATGTACTATATGATCATTAGATTGGTATGTAATTCATGTGTACCATTTTGAAAATGCCAGTGCCCCTTTGAAAGGATATGAAGGAAAAATGGTTACTTCTATAATGTTACTTAAAAGGCTTCTGTTTATCGAAACCTCATTGTGTCATGAAGGTAGTGTTAGTGCTTACTGCAGAAAAAGCATACTTGTCTTTGTGACTGATCTACTGAACAACTCTTGAATAATGGAAACTTATTTTGTACATATAAGAGGGATATATAATCCTTTCCCTGCCCCTTGGAAAAACTAGAAAATTTGGCTTTGCTATTCCTTGATTTAATCTTAATCTTCAGAGCACTAAAACTCTCCAGTGGGGCCAGTGGTTGAACTGAGCTACTGAATATTGCCTGCAGAAATCTATTACAAGATTGAATATAAAGTATTATTTTCTCCATACTGTTTTAACCTGTCTTGTACCATTTAACATAGAAATTTGGGGTTGGATGATGGGGGCTGTCACTTACTTCTGCCCTTGCAGAGTGTTTTCATTTTGGGTGTAACTAAATAATAAGTTGTGCACTCCCTTTTGCTTTTTTCCTGCTTTTGAAACAAAAATATTCTGGCTGCAGAGGTGACTGCTATTCAGCTAGCAGTGTGGCTACAGTGTCTAAGATTTTCAAATACAAATATAATTGCTGTGGTTGTTAACACAGTTCATTTCATTACATGGAATTATATTCCTTAGGCAAGGTCTCAGGGACTTTTGTGCTCAAATAGGGGTTTCAATAAAGCAAGTGCTGGCTGATCCATTTGCAAGGCTGTTCTCAACACTGTCCTTCACTGGTGTCTCTGATATACTAAACTATCAAAATGGAAAAGCATTTAAAACATACCTTAATTTTATATTCTTGGCACTGAGAGACCTCTAGGTGTGTTAACTAAATATGTGTGATAAATCATAAGCCAAATCAAGAAGTCCACAGAAGACATAGAAAAAATTTCCTGAAATAGTATAACTACCGCACATACCTGCCTTATATACATCCTCTTAGAGATGTTCAAATATGCAGGTACAAGCCTTCAGAAAAATGGAAGCCCTGAAATATCCTGAAAGATACCAGAAGGATCTGTGGTCATGCGCAGATGAAGTAAAAGGGTTTAGGAAAGAGGTGACATGTAATTTCTCTTTATAGTAGCATACTAGCAGAGTATTGCATTATTAGCTGGCTACTATTCAAGTCTCGGTCACAGCAGAAGAGAGTGTTTATGCTGTCAGGTTGAATAACCCCTTGTTTCACTCCTAATTCTGTTCCCTGATTGTCCACCTAACATACATATTAGATTGCTCCTGGGATCCCATCTGAATCAACTAGATCTCTCTCCAGAGAAAATCCGGGAAGAGATTGGTGATTATATTAATCTAGGGACTGAGCCAGTAGGCAACATGGATGTGACTGCACCAAGTCTTAATCCCTTCACCCAGCCTACCCTTTCAATACTGTCCCAACACTCCTGAAACCACCTCACACCCTCACATCGTGAGGGCTTTTTACAGCAGCCACCGGTAACATTGTGCTGCCACAGCATAAGTGCACTGGATTACAAGACAACCCTCTCATGGTTGTGGTTGTGTTATGTGGAAATATTAATTAGTAGGGGATCCTAGGCCAAAATGAGGGCTACAAGGGGTCAGAAGAAGAGTTGGACCCTTGTGACAATGTGCAGTCAAGAGGAGAGAATATTTACAACTGCACAAATCTTCTTGGCTCTCTGCAAAGATGGCCTTTTGCATGCTGAGAGGTTGAAGCACAACCCTGCATGCTGCCAGAAGTAAAAATAAATGAAAGTGGAGTAGATAAAAGCTAGATCTGCATCATGACTGCCTGATTCCCTGTCTGCATACAGCTTTTCATCTGTCAGTCGGCAGCCAGCATCAAGTGGGTAGTGGTTTTCTCCTTCCTGTTGTTTCAGGTCATATGGGGGGATTTCTGACCAGATAGTCCATAAGGGACTAAGTAAAACTCATTCCTTTTCTCTCAGGTCTTAGAAAGCCAGGTTCTGTAAAGAGATAAGAGGGTCTCTGGAGCAGCCTATCAGGAGCTGATAGCCGCTGAAACCATTCTAGCTCAGTGGCATTTGATTTCCAAGTTTCCACTTGGAAATCTGGAGGCTCCATTTTGGAGTTAGCTGCTGTTTTGCTCTGCCCTTACCCACTATCATCCCACTGGTAAAATCTTAGTGAATCACCAGCAGAGCAGAGGAGAAGGAAAGGGAAGATTATGACACAAAACTCGATATTCAGCCTGTCCTCTAAAGAGTGGGTGCCTTTAGTTCAGTGTCCCAGAGAGGATCATCGAGTGTGTTAATAGGGATTCCATAATAATGGTAAATGAGCAAGCAGTCAGTAGAAGGATACATTTCGTAATGACCATGGGATAGTATTTGATTTACAAAGTGTTGACCAATAAATTTAATTGATAATTTCTTTCTTGATTTGTTGAAATAAAACTTTATGTCATACCTTGTGGAGTAGTAAATTAAAACAGGGTAGTTGAAATTTATTCCCTGTGCAAGTAGAAGAGTATGAGGAAGTATTGCAAATCAAATATGAACAGAGAAAACCCACATTCCTGAGTTTGTTTTACATGGTTATAGGAAAATAACTGATTTCAGTTTGTAAGATTGAGCTGGAATGTATGGCTGTTTATGTCTCCTTTTGATATTTTGTTGAAGCTTTGCTTTAGCTTTTATGGGCACTAGCAAAAAGAGTCCTTGTGTCAGAAAATAAATTTGATCTTCTTTCCTTTTAGATACTCTTCTACTTCGGCAATATTTTTTCAGATACTGTAACTGAACGTGGAAAAGCTGAGAAACTGCAGATCCTTTCATTTCACTGTTTGAAAAGATCTGTCCAAGTCATTGGTAAGAGTTAGGATTATACAGAGAACTCTTCTTTGCTTTTCGTTTAACTTTTTCTAATAAATGCCTTTTTGCTCTGTTGTGTCTCAGGTCACTTTAAAAATGGCTTTAATTTTTATAGCAAAGGGTAGATAAGATCAAAATTTCCTGATAAAAGGAATTAATATATGAGTCTGATTATAGGGAAAATGATTTTTTTTTTTTTTTTAATAGTAGTGGCAACCTTTCATTCTGGCAACCAGTATTTGCTTTCTTTTTCTGTCCCACCAAACCTAGTTTAAATGTATTTATGATTAAATACTCAGGAATGGGAAAGAACCAGTTGGTAATCTTCTTTCACTGGTGTTCAATTTTTAATATCAGTTGGAAAATAAAAAGATATTTGCTGGTTTTAACAGTCTTTTTAAACAATTTCAATGGAGGACAAGCAGGCTAGAAAATACATGACCTAATGTCACAGTTCACCACTACTTTATTGTTATTATTCTATTTTGTTTAGATTCTTGTATGGTAATTTTAGAGGTACTAGACAAGCTCTATGCTGGACAGGGCCTCTGTTACAGCTGCTTGGAATTGTCTACCAAAACGTTTCTAAAAAACAGAATCTCAAATAGAAATATTAAAATCACAAAAGGTGTTAGTTTCTTAGGTAAAATACTGCTAATTAACTGGATACCTGAAATTAGATGTATTTTTTTTTTTTCCAATCACACACTGAAAAAGTAACTGAGCAACTGAAATATTGCAATTCCGACATGGTGCCCCTGAACCTCAAAGGAACCATACTTTACCAACCTTGAAGTCTTATTCTTTCATATGAATATGTTTCTATTCAAATAGTTTCTATGCAGCCTGGCTGATTTTAGTGTTTTCTTGCTGGCTGCCCACAAGCTGGCAGAATTTCTCAATTCAGAGGTAGTAGCTTTGATGCTGGATGTGTCAGAGCTACTGTACACACTGTACTGCACAGCAGCTCATCTGCACATTGCACAGTAACCTTGACATGGCCTGGACCCATCACACCTGCTGTGCATGCACAACAGATCTGTGTGTGTGTATGTGTGTGTGTGTGTGTGTATGTGTGTGTGAATCACTACCTGAAGTAGCCAAGCTTTTATTTTTCTATGGAAAATTTCAGATAAAATGGGGAAAATTAATTTTTTTTTAATATAACCTGAATGAAAAAAACAAAGATACAATTTAAGTTCTGGTGCAGGGTAGTGCACACGTTTTCAGATGAATCTTATTCTATGATATTCTTGAGTATAATAAAAACATTTGGAAAGAGTATATTAGTATTGTGCAGGACATACCACTTCAAGTCGTAATATACATGAGTCACCATACTTGGGAGTAGTCTTGCAGCTACATTAGTGATGAGAAACCTTTGTGCAATAAAGCCCTTGAACTACAACCAGGCTCAAAGTGCAGATTTCATGTCCAGAGTTCACTCCTGATAAACTATACAGGCTTGATAGCCAAGACCTCTATTTGATTAATTTTGTTAGACGTAGAGTCAGCTGCAATATGTGGATATACCTTTCTATTTGTATTTCAAACCACATTAATATAGCTGCACTAGTGACCAAATTTCTCAGTGCAGACAAATCCTTAAGTTATACATTTTTTTAATGGGATTCTTTCATTAGTGCCTTAGCTGATATTACTCATAAACCAACCCTTACACTATCAGGTTTAATCATCATTTCAAGGCAGAGGCTTATTAGTGCAAGGTCATTCTACACTTTTTTATTTCATATTTTCCCTTAGAGAAAGTGAGCTATGTCTCCAGAAAAATCGCTTGCCTCCTACCTAGCATATCAACATCCACAGACTTGCTGGAAGCATAGATGTAATGCCTCTTGGTCAAACTTCATATTGCACCAAAACAGAGAGTTTACAGTAAAAGAGAGATAATGAGATCAAGTCTTGAAACTTGTATGTGGGATTATATAAGTTGGTTAAAGAATTAATGATAAAACTTCTATTTAAAAAATGAACTGTTTTCTTGAAAATATTAAATCTTTTATTGTGAATTTAATGCTCTTGAAATGCTGGACTGATAACTCTGGAGTTCAAAGTCTTACACCTGGCTGAGCTACTTAAATGTCCCCATGATCTTAGTGCACCCCACAGTCTATCCCTCAGAGGTGGGGAAGTGCTATGATTCCTACATTACTGGTTAGGAACACCTGTGCAAAAAGACAGAGTGGCTTATTTAAGCTTATACTGGAAGTCTGTGCTGAAGTGTGTATGAATGGATTTCAGACCAGGTATCTGATCTCCTTAGGTAGCAATCCGAGTGGGAACTGTAGCCCTTGTCCTACAGGCAGGTAGGATGTCCCAACCCTTGTCAGAAAGGATGGGAGATTTCCCATTTGCATTAAGTCCCCAGCATTTTAGTAGAGAAAAATGGAAAAAGAGATTCAAGACAGAGGGAATATTTTGAGGTGGTTGACACAAGTATGTTGGAAACTGGACTGTGATCTAACAAGCTTATTTATTATAGAATAGTGAGTAATGACACATAGCAAAATCTTTTTTTGTAGTTCTTTCCAGTGTGACTGTTATTTTTCATGGGGAGTGGAGTTCTAATTGAACTTTACATAGCTTGATTCCTTGGGAGAAATTTCTGCTGTACTCAAAACTTGTGACAGAAATGTTTTAGATCAAAACACACCAATTGCATAGAAACATGTCGATCCCCTTAGAATTACTATTTTACCTTGTTCTCCTGTCTGCCTTTTCAGGTTCCTTAGCAGTATATGATCTGGGTTTCTGGGCTTTTTAGCTGCATAGTAACTCATTGTATTAGGAGCCAAGATATCCCAGACCTGTATGTTCGTTGCTTCCTGGTTCTTTCCTCCTGCAGCATCTTGTAGAATATAGAGGAATCCAGATTCAGAATCTGTGTGACAAATCAAAGTTTTCTGCATGATAGTAATTGTAGTTCTTTTATCTGAGGTACTGCTATTGCTTTGTTCATTTACATTAGTGGGAAAAACTCAGCATATTCTTTTTCCTTTTCTGTACTTAGTCCTTATCCGCAACAAATTCATAGTAAAAACTATTTTAAAAAAATCAAGAATTAATGTATCATATTTATAGCCATGTAAATTAAAGAGGTCTCAACTAATAATGTGAATCACATAATTTAAAATAAATAAATAAAAGTGATATTGACAGAGAAGCAGTCAACCATATGGTTTCACCATATGCTGAAGCATACTTACTGTCCCTTATATCCTGTATTCTCTGTGAAAACTACATATACATATTCACTGAGAAAAAAAATACATGAAGGAACTTTAAAGCTAAAAGATCAAGTACTCTGTATTTAGATTATATGAAAATTAATGCAGTCCTTATTTTTCTAATGTAAGGATATCTTAAAGCTACAGTATTTACAGGCTTGATCACAGTAGTTCTTTCATGGAAGCTCTCCCTCATTCAGTGGAGATGATATATCCTGAATGAGCAGGAATAGCCACATGAATATATTGATCCATTCCCTAAAGATTGGTTTTATTTACCATCTCCTCTTCCCCCCCCCCCACCCAGTGGATATGTAGTTCTATACTGTTTAGTGTCTGTATTTGATATCCCTCTGATGAGTTAAGGGGTTGTATGTATTTCCAGGAATAGGCCATTCAGTGTCATGGCTTTAAGGTCTGGGCTCAACTTTTGCTGTTTATTAGTAGAAAGAAAACAGAGGTACTGAAAGGTATTCACATACCATTAGGACTCGTTGAAAAGTTCAAAACATTTTTCCTTTGAAAAAGAGTTTTTTCTTGAAAATAAATATTAATCACATCTCCTTTTACTACAGAAAAATTCTTTGAATTGGATTTTCCATTAGGGAAACCTGAAGTAAACTTTTAATTCCAGCTAAGGTAAAAGTTCTCTGTATTTGCATATCTACTATATACCTTTTGGATGTACCTTTCTCAGCTCACCTCTTCAGCTAGACGTGGTCTCCTGTGACGCACCATGTTCGCCACTGTACAAACTTAAATAATTCAGGATGTCCTTTGCTCTGTGAAAAGTGTAGGCATTTTGATACTTTGTGCCACTTGGAGAGAAAAATATATTCTGGCATAGCAAAATACTCTAAAGGATGGTAAATTCTTCTTTAAGCAGCTCAGTTTAGAAGGATTGCTAGAGGGCCCCATAGAAAGCTCAATCTTATAAAATATTTTTTGGAGGGTGGGAGTGGGTATGGCTATTCTGAAGTCACCTGCCAGCCTAAGTATGGTAGCAATCTGGATATCGGCAATGTAGAAGGTAGTACAAGGTCTTTGCTGGGGTCCACCCTACCGTGAGATGCCGCCCCAGACTGAAGCCTTAGTGTATCCAGCACAATGGTCGGGAGCCTGAGCAGCACTGCTGAAGACCGCAAACGGACAGAGTCTCAAGCGCAGCGGACGCTGGGTGATACCACCACTCCTGGAGGCAACACTTTCACTAGGTTCCCCCTTTGGGGAAAAAAAGTACTCATCTGTCACCCTCACCTTGGAAGGTGCCCAAACTTAAGCCTCTAAACATCTGTGATCACAATACAGGTAGTGACTGCAGTACAGGTATGTCTTACTTTACTTTGGAAACCTTTCTATCAGAAAAGTGATACTCTTCTGATACCTTTACCTGATTACTTTCTTATTATAATTCACTGTGGCAGGACTGAGCAAGTTTTTCTAGGTCAGTTTAAAAGTAGATATTTTTTGTCAGTGGAAAAAAAAAGAATGTGAGAATGAACAGAAATTTGTTGCATCTCGGAACAAACAGAACTGAATTGGAGTTTGAACAGATGAATTACGTTTTTATGTTCTTATCTTCTGCATATCCATAAAAATACAAGAAGGTTTCACATCGTTTTGAAATCTTTTTGACAAACTGATTCACATTTTCATCAAAATTGATTTTGTTTGGATTTTTCATCTCATACTTCAATTAGCAGTTGAACTCAACACTTTAAGCACATGATATAGTGGTGTCTTCAGTATACATTTAATTTAAATGCTTCAAATCATTACTACTACCACTAAGTACTATTTTACTTCTGGGGGTTTTCAAGAGCTGATTTTATGATCACTTGCCTTATCTTGAAAATGTGTTTTTTATATTTTCTAATATCCATTTATTTATTTTTAGAAATATAGAAAAAATTAAGATTATGTCAGTGCTGGAGACACTGAAGTCTTAGGTCGAAATCTAAAGTGGAACCTATCTTTCAAAGAGGAATAGGTCAAAAGAGTTAATGGCTAATATGTGACTTAAAGTTAATTTTGAGGAGAGAATATGGAGTGATGCTGCTATTATTTTCTGATTTTTCCTCTTCCTCCTTTTTTTCTGATCTTGCCTTCTGCAGCACTTGAAAGTTCTTTACTAGGAAGACAAGCTGGAAAGAAAGTAAACCAAGAGGTGACATATCCAATTTGATAACTGTACTTGATATAAACGTATATATAGTAGTGACTTCTTGAAAAAAAAAATCCATATGCAATTATACCCAGTATTCTAAATACAAAAATGTAGGATTTTTTTTTCCAATTTGTCCCTATTACAGTAAATAAAATGGCCAATACTGCTTCTGTCCCTAGCACTATTAACATGAAGCGAATATAGTGAACTAAAAAAAGAGACTGTTCAAGGCAGATTAGACCAGGCCTCTGTGTAACGGAGACAGAAAATCTAGAAGTTTGTTGTGTCCCTTTGAACAGAAGTTGGTTTCGATGAGAGACATTTTACTCAACTTTGGGCTCTTTGTGCTGGCTCAGCTGCTGGAAAGGAGCCACAGGGTTAGATCGATCACCCCATGTGGAATACACCTAGCAAGAAGGATGCAGCATCTGCTTGGCACAATGACCCCACACTATTCTCTTGACTGGGACAGAGGGAGGAGGCAGAGCACTCCACTGTTCTGGCTGATCAGAAGTCATTCAAAGACACAGTAAACTAGAGAAGCTTTTTTGAGGTGTGTTAATTTATACTGAAACTGGGAAATACATGGACCTAAAGTCCAGGATATGCAAAAAGAGACTCTCTTCTCTGCCCCGTCTTGCTTAGTCCTGGGTTGTGTCTCCTGACAACTGAAAATATTAGAGGAGTCACCATGGTTAAACCATTTTATTACTATGAGATTCTGCAAGACAAGGGAAACCGTGACTATCCAGTTAGGTTTGGAGGACTTCAACCACATTATGCTTTCCAGCTCTCCTGTGGAGCTATAGATCATTTCCTCTTCCTAAGTAATATCTTCTGTGAAATAAAGATGATTACCTATCTCTATAGTGCACTTTTTAAGATCTTTGATTGAAAAGGACTAAATGAGTTATACATTATTGTTTCTCTCTATCAATTCCTACTCAAGTTTTGCTTTGCATGTAGAATTCAAGCAACTCCTTGTTTTTCAAAGAGGAATATGGCTGAGAGAAAGGAGGTAGCAATCAAGTAGAATTTAGGAGAACTTAGCTTTGCAACAGGCTTGTTTTGTGACTTTCAGATTTTTATCTCATTGTGCTTCAGACCTCCAGATATAAACTAAAGATGATAATGCTCCTTTTAGCTTGATCTTTGTCCTATTTATTTAGTTTATAAACTTCCTGGGGCAGTGATTGTCTCTTAGTATGTATAGCACCTACCACAGAGAAGCTCAGATATCATTTAGGGCCTCTGTGTACTGCTATAAAATATCCATTAAATAATTAGGTTATGGCAGGTGTTGTCAAATGGTCTTGTCTCCTTAGACTTCTAAAAAGTTTTTCTTAGTGTACAAATAAGAAGAAAATCAGTCTTAGATGTCAGCAAAGCTTTTAGCTTTTGTGTAGAAGGCAGAACTTTGGAGAGAGACATCTCCGGGTACCAGGAAGCTTTACTCCCAGTCTTGTTCCTGACTTGAATACTTAAAAATCAGAATGGTTTCTGGAGCATAGTTAAGCATTGGAGGTTTCTCTGACCCTATTAAAAAACAATCAAGTAAATCAAAAGAATGGTTGTCCTGCGCACTGTTTAGTCATTCTGTTTCAGGATTAGCGCATAGGTGTAATATACCCATATTCTTCCCACAGATGTTATTCCTCTAGGAAGCCAATCTGCAAAATCTTGGGATATCTGATACTGCACTAAGTTAAGCAATAATGGGATCAGAAGAAAAGCAATACATTTGGTTATCTAATGTCTACAAATGCCTACATGCAACTGCATTTCAATTTATAAAACAATGTAATTCTGTCCTGGCAAAGAGAAGACAAAGATAATGCTGGGGATAATCAGTTATTTTATTTCATGTGGAAACATATCCAAATTGTGGGTAACCAATGTTCCTTGACTATAATGTTTTTTTAGCATGGGAAACCGCAGGATTATCAAGGGCTTTGTGTCTTATGAGAGTATATTACAAAAGCAGAAAATTCTATGCAATTCTCTTTAAAATCAAGTCCAGATTCACTCTAAAGGTTTTCAAGCCTTTTGATGACTTTTGAGTCTCCAACAAAATTGGCAACTTAACATATTTGTTTGAGTTTGTATTTTAAGTGAAATAATTGCCAGACTCTATTGCTGAGCTGTGTCCACAAGGGACTAATACCATCAAACTTTATTTCAGCTGTGGTCTCTACCAGAAAAAAACTAGAAGAGTTGATAAGTGTGAGTGCCAGTTAGCCTGACACAGGAAATTGCCTGAGAATCAAGCCCAGGGTAGTTGTGGCACTTTTGTTTTAGAAACAAAGAACCTCGGCTAGATTTAGGGAAATTTTTGACTATTTTAGTCAAAGATCAAAAAGAGGGAAATGATTATGTGAGGACAGTAAAAATATTGGGATGAAAACAATGCTTGGCATTCAGATCTGCCAGTTTTTCTCTTTACTCCTCTCACTCTTCCCCCTTCCCCCATCAGGAAATCTGCCCTCTCCCTTACAATAAAGCTTTTTTTTTTTTTTTTTTTTTTTTTTTTTTTTTTTTTTTGTTGCAATAAGACAACTCCAATGAAAGTGGTTGTCATGAGATAATCACACCTCTGGGGGATTATAGGCATCTGGCTATGATTCATAAAATCCCCCAGGATTGATTCCCCTCTTTCCCCCCTCCTTAAAAATAACCACGATAACCACACCTCCTGCCGTGTTTTAGGACTTGAAAAATGCAGTCTTTGTGATTATTATGTACAGATATTATTTACATTGAGTTATTTTGTTTCATTGTATCATACATTAAAAAAATGGATTTAACTCTCATTTTTGAAAGTGTTCTCACTGCCAAGAATACACAAGTGGCTGACGACTACTTCAAAATATTTTCTGAGTATCCATCCTAGGCTGTTCTCCCTTCACTAACACAAATTAATGAGGCATACTGACTTTTTTTCTTCTCCCTTCCCTTCCCTTCCCTTCCCTTCCCTTCCCTTCCCTTCCCTTCCCTTCCCTTCCCTTCCCTTCCCTTTTTTTCTCCCCTTCCCTTTTTCCTTTCCCTTCCCTTCCCTTCCCTTCCCTTCCCTTCCCTTCCCTTCCCTTCCCTTTTTCTCTCCCCTTCCCTTTTTCCTTTCCCTTCCCTTCCCTTCCCTTCCCTTCCCTTCCCTTCCCTTCCCTTCCCTTTTTCTCTCCCCTTCCCTTTTTCTCTCCCCTTCCCTTTTTCCTTTCCCTTCCCTTCCCTTCCCTTCCCTTCCCTTCCCTTCCCTTCCCTTCCCTTCCCTTCCCTTCCCTCTCTCCCCTTTCTCTCCCTTTCTTTCTTACTTACTCCTTTCCCTCCCTTCCTGTTTGATATCTCTCTTTGATACATGTTTCGCTGCACAATAACATTATTGAAACATATTATAAGCACTTCCTTTCCTGATACAGGTTGTACTACACCTAACACTTAAATTGCTTGGCTTATCCTAAATACACTCATAAAGCCTGCCAATAAGCTCTAGCATATCTGCTGCCAACTGTGCATACACACAAAATCTTAAGATAATTTGAACAATGTCGCATTCTGCCCATACTTTCTCTACTTTTCTATTAATTGTGAGAGTCAGAAATTAAAAAATCACTGCTTTCTTCCAGTTTGCGTGTTTGTGGATTTTAAGAATCACTATGACCAAAGATCAGAGACTCTTTAAACCAGGAGAAATTGTAATATCTGTAGTAGGAACTGCTGAAGCCTTGCATAGTTTTATTTATGTATATATTTCTCTGAATTTAACTCTGGATCTTGCATTCAGTTTTTTCCTATTCATACCTGCTCGGGCATGGATTTAATTCTTTTTAACACTGTCAGTTAAAAATAAGAACCTATTTGCCAGAAAAATTAAGTGAAACATGAAAAAAATACAAATTTAGACTGAAACAACAATGAAGAAATAAAAGGCAAGGGAGAGATTCAAAATACAGCATTAATATAATGCAGTTAGTACACAGTAAATGCTTTACTGCTTCTAAAATTCCCTAACAAGGTGAGTGAAACTATTCTAAGAACACTATTATCAAGAGACACCTTTGAACTAATATCTATCCTGAAGAATAACCCCCAGAAAGATAAGGTGAGGAGGAAGGGAAGGAAAAAAACGGGGGGGGGTGGGGGGGGGAACAACTTTCATATGTTTGTTGGCCACACAGCACAGCTCCGACTTCTGAACATTTTTCCCCAATTATTTTTGTAAAGTATTGATCGCAATTTAATTTTGCAGTCCCAACATGAGAGGCGCTTCATGCTGAAATGTCTCACAGGAGATTGTAATCAGGGTCTAGCCTGAAGGTGAAGCACTAGTACATAGGTTTTACTCTATTCCTCCACTCTTCATCAGTTCTGGGATTGGAGCAGAGGGCATTCTCAGGCAGATTAATTTTTGACGATGGGATCGATGGAAGATGTTTTTTCCTCCTGACATTGAGTCATCTAATTTGCTGTTTATCTTTGGCTTATTGAGTTTTGAGCATTGTTAAATCATACCTTTCAGCTGTTTAATTTCAGATCTGAATTTTGCATTCCCCTCTTGTACTTTGGCATAACTCTTTTACCTAAAATGAGCAGGGTGATGGGCCTTTTTTGACACCAGGTTACTGCTTTCGAGTCTGTTAAGTACTCCAAGGTAATGTTATAGTACTTTCTAGCCTTTTTTCTTTGCTTGTGGCCATAGATCAGATCATCTCCAGGGAAATCATTACTTGCCATCATTATTATCCCTAGCACCTTCATCTATTCTCCCTTGTTTCCTGACTCCATTGCTTGATGAAGTGCCTACTTGTGAGGACACCTTTAACTCAGGTCTAATAATTAACCCCTCCATTGCTCAGGCTGGTTCATTTTTTGTTCCCTTCCTCAGTAAGTTGTGATCTATGAGTTTAGCTTCTGGAGCAGCTCATAACAACAGCTTTCTGAACTTGCCTTTAAAGCTATTTTCCTGAGGAGTTTTTTTTTTCCCTTGTTTCTATTTTAAAAGCAAAGTTAACACTTTGCCAATTATATTGCTAATCATAAACAAAATGCTTTCCCACAGAAGAAAATCGACCTTATTTAACCTTCATGAAAAGGTAATACATAATTGCTTTACATTTCATAGAGAATCTTCTAACCTTGGCTGAAATCTGAACAAGCTACAAAATATCTTTGCAATTACAGATTTGTACTGACTCAACATATATGCATGTAATTATAAATATTCATATACTGTAGTGACTAGCAAAAGGAGGTCGGATGTAGTAAAAAATAATCTTTTCATGGAAAGACACTAAACCATTATACATCACAGTGGCTTTGAGTAGCCCATTTATAATAATCAAAAAACCCTTCATTTTGTATTGTCGTTATCAGAGCCAGAAAGGGTTAGCTTGTATGTTCAGGGAGACAATACAAGGAGTCTTTGCCTGCTGTCCAGAAGTTCATCTTTTCTTTCCTACCATGTGTGCACAGAGTGTCTATCTCATTCACAGCACTCCTATAAATTCCATGGGAATTTATGTATTCCATTCCAAGGGTTGAGCCATAGCAGTTCAGAAGCCTTCTCAGATTGCCCAGGAAAGGGTGCAACATTTCAGCCTGCAGCATGCCTCCTAAGTTCTGTCCAGGCAACACACCAGCTCACACAACCTCTCCTGGGGTCTGCGACTGACAGTCTAGCCAACAAAAAGTAAATAGGATGCTTAGTAAATGATAGGAGTATAAGAGGGCTATCTCAGGTGTCTGTCTTGCAAGTCAGAGCTCCCTTGTGGAAGTCTTAGCTCAAGGAGAAACATGCTGGCTGCAGTTGTATGCCCTGTTCTAGTCATAGTTAAGCTAACCCAGAACTGAGTTGGAGGAGAGATAGGTTGAACTCCCAGGTGTTTGCATCGATTTCCTCTTGACCTTGCCTGTAAAAAGCAGGGGGCTTGTAGTGGTCAACATTTCCATCTGGTCCCTTTGATCCATTGCCCTTTGTAGTGGTGGCACTACCAAGAGCTGCCACCTGACCTGTCAGCAGCGGTATTCTGGCTGGTGTGCTCCTCAGACTAGGCGTATCCTCAGCTACCAGAGAGCCACCGAGTGGCGATGGGTTAGATCATGAGCAAAGGAAACCAATGGGTACTACTGTTACATACACAGAAATGTACATGAATGTGTACATTATGTACATATGTACATGTTTATGTTTATATCTACACCCTCATATGTTCCACATATTCTTAATGAATTCCTGTACTCTACATGAATGTCTTGTCCTCTTCATTCTCGCTGTTTCCTCCTAGCCATTTTAAGTCATCTTGCTTCCAGAAGTTTCCATCTTTGGGCAAAAATCTTCCCATTATACTCTCCGTTCAAAAGTAAAACCTCAGCCCACAGTGTCTGAAGCTTGAGCTGAAAATATTTCAGCCAACCTGTATGTGAAAAGCTTTAAATATACTTCCCTTACAACCTTTACATTTCCTCACCTCAGCGCACCTAAAAAATTTCAAAGGGTTGACAGAAGCATGGCATTTTCCATACAATGACAATGAAATGGTGATTTTATTGATAGAAATTGATTTTAATTCATTAAAAATTGAATTTTATTGATAAAAAAGTTAAATTAAAAATTTCATAAATGTAATATTAAGTCTTATTGAGATGTTATTTTTATTACAAAAAATGTGTTTTTTTCCCACTGGATCTTTTAATATAAATATATTAACATACTTATACCCCTTAGAAAAGGCCTACGAATAAGATACACGAGTATGATACATTGTGTAGGGGATGAGATCTTTTAGGGCAAGAATTTAGCAATTTTTTAAAAAAATAACTTTGTGGAAATTAGCATATCAAGGTTTAAAACGTCGTATTTGAGAAGATATCAAACATCACAGCTGAGTCGGTCTTCAACTTTGATAGGTCTAGATGTGATGAGGGATATGTTGTTTCACTGTTGACTACCTCCAGTATTCGTATAGTTTCAGGGGTGTACGTAAAAGTCTTGCAAGGCCCGGCCGCCTGCGTGCAGCCTCTCCGACTGCAGTCTTCCCTGACTTCTCACTGCTAGCAGCAGCTCAGTTCCTTCACTGCAGTGCAGGGAAAGCAGCTGTAATTACTGGCTGCAGGTGTAAATGCTTGCTCCCTTACCCTGAGGGAACTGAGCTGGAGCCATGATTAAAGGTAGTTAGCTATCTCTCATGACTACAAACATGTGGCGCTGGTAATTACAACTACTTTTCATTCCACCACCCCTGAGGACTGACCTACTGTCAGCAATAAACTTAGGTATTTTTTTCGTAAGTTCTGTCTTTTATTTCTTTTCATAATTCACTTTTATAATTTAAAACCAACATTTTAGGGATTTTTAAGTAAGTAAGAAACTTCTAATCCTTCATGACTTTCTTTGATTCCTTATGACCTACGGTATGAGAAAGGCTGCTATAAAAGATCTGATAGCAGCTAGTAAGGGGAGAATATTGAGTAGGCATGAAAGCTGATCCAGTATGGCAGCTCTGTATATTCCAATTTGTGTCAATCTTATCAATTTATACATTAATTTTATGTTATCAAACCTGTGAAACTCCAGTTAGTGTTACTATTCACATATTAAAGTCAATTATGAGTCAATTATCTTGATGTTTGGTGACCTAAATGAACATATTCATGGTAGCCACAAAAAGAGTCAATTATCTGATTATAAAGCAGATTTGAATGCTCATATCCTCAGATGCTGTGACTGGCTTCTCTGAAAAAGAAAGATGTGCAAGTTCCATAAAAGGCTTATCTATTAATCAATTGCATTCAAATATAATCTCCTCTGAAAGTATGTGTAAAGGGCAGAGTTGTTTCAGCAGGAAGATTTTTCATTCTGCAATAGAAAGTCACTACTCCCCAGATTTGTAGCAACTGCTTTCTGGTACTATACCATTACTTACTTTCCCAGAGGACACATCCCTTCAGAGGGTCTACTGACACCTATATAATAATCCCTGTTTAAGACTTTTGCTGCAATAGCTGCTGTCTTTAAAACTCATTGGAATCTTTTCTCTCTGACTTGACGAAAAGTTTAAGCCTAATTAAGGAAATGCAAAGGGGAATATCTTCTGAGTCTTCAGTAACAACGTAACAGATTGTAACATGAGGAAGTCAAGAGGTGAACATGCACTTAGCCCCTCTAGCAAAGGAAAAACAAACTAAAAACATCATGATCTTTTCGGCATTTAAAAAATATCCTTTCTATATTG
This sequence comes from Rhea pennata, assembly GCF_028389875.1. Lineage (NCBI taxonomy): Eukaryota > Metazoa > Chordata > Aves > Rheiformes > Rheidae > Rhea > Rhea pennata. The sequence goes on from NC_084663.1 coordinate 70,332,459, forward strand.
TAACCCAAAATCAATAATGCAGAGGCATTGCTTAAACAAAAAAAAAAAAAAAAAAAAAAAAAGGGTTCTTCAAGATGTTCCAGTTAAAAAAGCTCTTAACTGGCTCCAAAGGGGCAGAGTCATCCCTCGTCCTCTTCAACTGGAACAATTCTGGCCAAGAGGTGAGGCCTCATAGATGATAGTGAGGCAGAGCCAGAAAAGAAAAAAAAAAAAAAAAGCGGAAAGGGGATTTCAAGGTTGAAGCATCTGTGCAACAGACTCCTTTGAGGCAGGCATAGAACAATCAGTCAGGAACTTTTCTATGACTTGGATTTTTGACAGAGTGGAGAGCAGAACCAGTTTCAATATTGAACTAAAGAACTGCTATGAAAGTAATTATTGTATTTATTTTCTTTAATTATAGATGTGAGATGATTGTGTACAATCTGAGCATGGGAAAAGCAGGACTTCGACCACAATGTGTGAAATGGGATCCAAAAGTTAGGCTTTCATGGGTATTGACTTACTTGATTTTGAGGAAACTATTTCACCTCTTTGATGATGATTCCTCCCTCACCTTTCCTCCATATTTGTTGTTTTGTCAACTCTTCGTGCCTCAAACTTGTCTTAAGGGTGACTGGATAACACAAAGAAGGCCCAGTTTTGTGTGGCTCCTCTGCCCATGTAAATCCTAGTAGTACTAGTAAATAGTAAAAATATTAAAGCCTGAAAAAAAACAAACTTTAGTTAATTCAATTGGAGCTTAGGTAATTTGTACAAGATAAGCCCTGTTCTTCTGTCAGGAAATAAATACAAGACTAGACTGCAAAGTCTAAGCTTTTAAGTATGAAAATTATGACCATTAAATCTGTAACCTGAAAATGTGTCAGCACAAAGCAGAGAAAGATCTTGATATGTTCTGAGGGTTGCAACCTTAGGTCAGCTGGAACACGCAGATCTATGGGGCACAACAGTGGAAGGAGCAAGCAATTGCAGGTATAAATATGCCTGAGGCTAGTCTAACTTCCATTAAAATAAGAAGTTTATAGTGCTAATGATTTCTGTCCCTTTGCATTTTAAACAGCTGCCGGCATTGCCTGTTTTAACTGCATAGGGGCAGAACTGCAGGCTTATAGTTTCCTAGGACCGTCTGTTCCTCTACAGGCAAGGTGATAAAGAAAGGCGATAAAGCATAGAAGAAAGCAGAGGGGCAAAACTGTAGTTTTTTAGGAGAATGGGTCTGCATGAATATTCAGAGATCAAAAATGGAACAATTGTGAATCTCTGAATTTGCACCACTGAAGAATACCTGCCTACTAGCATTTTCAATTCTTGTGTATGAAATCACGGAAGATACTTATGATATTGTGCCCATTTGGGTTGAGAAAGTCAAGCTGTATGAAACATATGAAGTAGGCTCTGAAGATGAGCGCAGCTGGGCTTAGAAGTGGCTTTTACTCTTTTCTCCCCAGCAGTCTGCCTCTCCTCTCTACCACACATTACCACAGAGGCTAGTTATCACAGCAGTGGGCAAGTACAACTCCTGCAGTGCCTTACTGTAAACCCACCTTTACCGACAGCTTAAGTTAATGTGCTGGCTATGGTTTCCTTGGGGTATAGGACTGCAGGGCAAAGGCAGAAGAGACTGGGACGGCAAAAATCTGGAACTGCTACAGCAAAATCTGAAAGAGCTTGTTTGTCAAAGTCCTTACCTTCACTAACTTGCTTTCTTAAAGCATAAGATACTCTAAGACTACTAAAAGACAAATTTCATGCTTTTGTGTTAATCTGGGCTCAGTTTTTGTATGTTAGTTTTTGCTGTGTTGCTTTTCTGCTTGTTGAAATAGGTTATGTTGCAGTTCACAGATGTGAGTGGATTAGTAATATCTAATGGACTGGAGTCTAATTGGAGAGCGAAATATGCACACACAGGAGAGAAACCTTGAGCAAGACTATTTTTCAGTGTCTTTAAGAGAGATTAGGGGGCAAGATAACTTATCACAGTAAGTTCTCAGCTCTGAAAATCTACATTCAAATTTTGGCTGAGGTATTGAGTGAAAGTCAGTTTGCCATGGCTTGAGCTGGCTTCCAATTGAGTTATTCAGAGACCTTCTGTATCATGCTGTATACTTTGACTCACTAAAAAGATTATCCCGGGCTTTGGTAAGCAATTGATACAGAATGGCAGAGGGCTGCATCCAGCTATCCGTTATTTTTCCCAGAGGTAAAATGCTATCTCCACTGCTGTCACTAACAGCACTTCTTCTGATTTTAGTGAGAATGAATCTGATTTATATGGGCCTTGTGTATGATCAGAGATACGTTCAAATCAAATCTCTCTCAGCTGAATTTTGGACTGTATCCTGTAGTGAATTAGCTAACTAATTGTGAACAATAACAAAAGAAAAAAGTAAGTGTCAAAGTTCAGATCTCCCAGCTTGGGACTGGCAGAAAAGGGAGGAAAATTTGAAACAGGCTTTCAATTTTTCAGGGAAATAGAAGAAGAGGTTGCTTCTATGGGCAGCACTGCATGTTGGACAGACTAAATCATCCATTTGGGGAAGGCAAATGAGGAAGACTTGCTACTGGCTACTGTATGGGCTCCAACAGAGACCAAATGAATTTTGTTCACCATGTTCTTTGAGCATAGTAGGTCTGACATAGAGGACACTGAGAATGTCATGTGGGCTCATACACCTGCAAATACGTTTCGTGTTTCTTTTTCCAAGGATCGTAAGAAAACACAGCAGTTGTAGGTTTGAAGGTATTGTCCTTTTAAACGACAGATGCAACATTTTCGTCTGTGAATTTAGCCTCAAGGATCTTTTTCACTCTCCTTTTCAGATCTTTCAGATCTCATCTCATCTGCCTCTGCTTTGTGTAATCTACCAATTAATAATAGCTTGAGAAGCAGGCAGGGCTAATTGGCATACACTTTGTAAAAGAACAGTTGCAAACGTGAAAATAAATTGTACAGATTTTAGTTGTTTTCTTTGCCTCTCATTCTTTTGCACCTTATCAGTGCTTCTAGTTCTTCCTTGGGGAAGAATTTAATCTGAGATAGCCATTCTGGGTCAGACCAAAGTTCTCATCTAGGTTAGTGCCTATCTTTGATGGGGACTATTAAAAGGTGGTTTGGAAATACAATAAAAAAAGGAAAGGCAGTGCTTGTGCAGGATCTGGCAATTAGTGCTTTAGAGAATTTCTAAGCTAGAATTTGTATATATTGTCATTCTCCTGTTTAGGTATTTTATATGCTTAGCTGGTTGTGTTGCAAAATCCCACAATTACTACCCTTGCAAATCCTGTGAGGTAGAAAAGTGGTATTATATCCACGTTATGGATTTTGAACTAAGGAGCACAGAGACTTGAAATGCCACCATCTAAAAATAGATTAGAGCTGTTACAGTTCATTAGCACAATAAAAACTATGGAACAAATTGATACCCAGCCTGTCCTTAAAAATCCAACCTCTCTATAAACTTCCTATTATAATACTACATGATAAGACAAGGGTGACTGCAACCCTGAATTTTTACGATAGTTCTACGTTGCTTGCCTTTCCCTGTAAATGCCAGCAACACAGTGCTATACAGTATGACTTCAGTTACAAGAGCTCTGTCTAGATGACTTTCAGACTCCCAAACCAGGTACAACTATTGAAGGAAGGAAAGGTGTATGGGATATTCATTAGAAACTTTCAGACTTTTTCAAGGGATCTGCAGACTGGTGAAAGCTTTGCTAGCTATAAACAGACAGTACTAAAATATGTAACTTGTGTATTAGATGGACTTCAGAGAGACTGGAGAATATAAACCATCAGACATAAGTTGATACCTAGGTGATACCTAGGAGGCCTATTTTGTCATTCAGACTTCATTGCCTTGGTGTAGTGGAGCTACTGAGTTGTGCTGGTGGAAAGTTTTCTATGCTCTGTCCTGCTGACTTAGTTAGCTTGTGGCCCTCACTATTAGTAATATTGCAGAATCTCAAAAGCAGAAGAGTGTTTATCTTTGCACTACTTCCAGGATGTAGAAAGAGCCTAAGCAGTATTTCCTAAATGGACAGAAAGATACAGAGAAAGATCCAGACTCTGACATAGGAATACTGATTATTGCAATGTATTATCACAATATCTAACTTTCAAGTGCTTGACTCCAGTGTTAAGATGTGCCTTCACTTAGTGAGTAGATGTTACTTAACTTTGACTTTGAAGAGAGATGTGTGGCATGTATCTTTCCCATTTCACAAGCTTACATCCCTATCTTCATTTTAGGCCTGGGAACTTTACCTAAGTAAGTGTTTCAGCTGATCATGCCAAATGCAGCAAAGATTACTTTTTTATAGGAGAATTTTTTTTAAAGCTGCTTTTTCTTTAGATCTTTTTTATCTTGTACCTGTATAGAGGGAACACTTGCTCCACATACGAGTGACATAGGTTCTCTGCCCTTGGCAGTCTAAGAGAATTTAAACCCTCATCTTGCAATGCAGAGACCTAATGTCACGGTCTGCTACTTGCAGGCTGTCCCAGCAGGTGGAGAGGAAGAGAATTCTCTTGCTTTTTTGTTGAAACTTTGCCATCTACACACACACACATGAAAAAAAATCGAGCTTCACAAAGCCACTGAGAAAGAGGATAAAGAAACCTCATCTTTGGTGCAGACACTTGGGAGGAAAGAGTTCCAGCTTCCATTTCCTCTTCCAAAGACTGTTTCTATCTTTTATTGTGTGGCTCTTCAATATTAAATGCATTGCAGTCTTCCAGCACTCAGTAATAATTTATATGAAGGGCTATAAGCTGGCAATTCATCAGTTTGCTTACAGCAACAAAGTTCAACTGTCTGTGGGCTACCCTGACTTCAGTTGGGTCATCCTCCAGCTGAGGAACTGCTATTTTGCGGTGTGGTTTGGAGCAGCATAAGAAGTGAAGAAAGTGAAAAGGCCTGATGTAATGCCCCCAAAATAAATTTGAATGAGAAGCTAAAGCAGAAAGCATCCTTACTGCTACAATTTCAATGGTGATATTCCATGATGAACTGTAGGACCAAATGTGAACCTGTTGTTCTAAATTTGAGACATTAGCTAGTTACACATTTATTAACACCAATCTACCTTGCTTCATCTTCTTTTTAATGAATCTAAACTCATTGTCATAAAACTACTGCACTCCAAAAAGGCATTTCTACAATGAGTACTAAAATGCTTTGTTTCAGCTTAGGCAAACAGAATACTTTTATAGTTATTGCCACATAAATAATTGTACACAATTCACATGTTTGGTTAACTATGTGGCATCAGGTTTGGACACCTGGATATTACACTACAGTCATAAATGGCTTATAAAACAATGTAGTAAGTATTTTTAAGTTCTTACTAATGTAATAGTAAAAACTTAAAAATCTATACTATTTTGCTTATTCTGTTCATCCTGAAAGCTGGTTATAATACCAACATTGTATTGGTTGGATCCAACTCATAGAAATTTTAATTATCTCAATATCAAGACAGGTATAAACAAAGGGTGTACATTATGACAGGGAGATAAAGATGCTTAGAAATACTTCTACATGACACAGAATGTAAACCCAGCTTTTTGAAAGCAGAAAAATGTTAAAAATCTGGTCTTTCTTTCAAGACCTGAACATTCAAATATGTGAATAAAATAAAATATATAAGCAAATTTTTTTTTACTATAACAGTCTACTGATAGAGTTTTTCATACATGATATTTTACATATGTGTCTCCTCACAAAAAACACACTGTTGAGAAGAACATAAAGACAAATAATCTTATTTACATTGCTATAGAACTGCAGGTAGGAAGAGTACTTCTCTGCATTGGAATTTAGTGATACTCCTGGAATTTAGTGATACTCTTGTGAAAGGCGCCACCTTTGAGATGGTGGAGTTCAGGATCCGGCAGGAAAGAAGTAAGGCAACAAGCAGGATTGCAACCCTGGACTTCAGGAGAGTGGAAGGAAGGGGGGTTCAGGAGAGCTGGCTAGTATTCAAACATCCCTTCCTCCAAGCTCAAGAGCAGTGCATCCCTATGCGTAGGAAGTGCAGGAAGAGAGGCAGGAGACCTGCATGGGTGAGCAAGGAGCTCCTGGCCAAATTCAGACAGGAGAAGAAAGTACACAGAATGTGGAAGAGGGGACAGGCTACTTGGGGGGGATTATAGGAATGCAGTCAGAGTATGTAGAGATGTGGTGGGGAAGGCTAAGGCCCAGCTGGAATCGAGTCTGGCAAGGGATGTCAAGGACAACAAGAAGGGCTTCTTCATATACATCAGCAGCAAGAGGAGGACTAGGGAAAATGTGGGCCCGCTACTGAACGGGGCAGGGGCCCTGGTGACAATGGACACAGAGAAGGCAGAGTTACTGAATGCCTTCTTTGGTTCAGTCTTCACTGCTGAGGGCAGCCCTCAGGAATCCCAGAGCCTGGATGTGAGGGAGAAAGTCCAGAGAAGGGAAGACTTTCCTTTGGTTGAGGAGGGTAGGATTAGAGACCTTCTGGGCAGGCTGGACATCCACAAATCCATGGGCCCTGGTGGGATGCACCCACGGGTCCTGAGGGAGCTGGCGGATGTTGTTGCCAGGCCGTTCTCCATCATCTTTGAAAGGTCATGGAGAACTGGAGAGGTGCCTGAGGACTAGAAGAAAGCCGATGTCACTCCAGGCTTCAGAAAGGGCAAGAGGGAGGACCCAGGCAACTATAGGCCAGTCAGCCTCACCTCCATCCCTGGAAAGGTGATGGAACAGCTCATTCTGGATGTCATCTCCAGACATATGGAGGAAAAGGAGGTGATCAGGAGTAGCCAGCATGGATTCACCAAGCGGATATCCTGCTTAACCAACCTGATCGCCTTCTATGATGGAATGACTGGCTGGGTAGATGAGGGCAGAGCAGTGGACGTTGTGTACCTTGACTTTAGCAAGGCTTTTGACACTGTCTCCCATGACATCGTCCTAGATAAGCTCAGGAAGTGTGGGTTAGACGAGTGGACAGTGAGGTGGATTGAAAAATTGGCTGAAAGGCAGAGCTCAGAGGGTCGTCATTGGTGGTGTGGAGTCTAGTTGGAGGCCTGTGGCTAGTGGCGTCCCCAGGGGCTCAGTACTGGGTCCCACCTTGTTCAACCTCTTCATCAGTGACTTGGATGAGGGGACAGAGTGCCTCCTCAGCAAATTTGCTGATGCTACCAAGCTGGGAGGAGTGGCTGATACACCTGAGGGCTGTGCTGCCATTCAGAGAGACCTGGACAGGCTGGAGAGTTGGGCGGAGAGGAACCTCCTGAGGTTCAACAAGGGCAAGTACAGAGTCCTGCACCTAGGGACAAATAACCCCATGCACCAGTATGAGCTGGGGGCTGACCTTCTGGAGAGCAGCTCTGCAGAGAAGGACCTGGGAGTGCTGGTGGGTGACAAGTTGACCATGAGCCAGCAATGTGCCCTTGTGGCCAAGAAGGCCAATGGTCTCCTGGGGTGCATTGGGAAGAGTGTTGCCAGCAGGTCAAGGGAGGTGATCCTGCCCCTCTACTCAGCCCTGGGGAGGCCTCATCTCAAGTACTGTGTCCAGTTCTGTGCTCCCCAGTACGAGAGAGACATGGAGCTACTGGAGAGAGTCCAGCGTAGGGCTATGAAGATGATGAGAGGGCTGGAGCACCTGCCCTGTGAGGAACGGCTGTGAGAGCTGGGCCTCTTCAGCCTGGGGAAGAGAAGACTGAGGGGGGATCTTACCAATCTGTACAAGTACCTGAGGGGAGGGTGTCAAGGGGCCGGGGACAAACTCTTTTCAGTTGTCCCATGTGATTGGACAAGAGGCAATGGGCAGAAACTGAAGCACAGGAAGTTCCGCCTGACCGTGAGGGGGAATTTCTTCCCTGTGAGAGTGACGGAGCACTGGACCAGGCTGCCCAGAGAGGTTGTGGAGTCTCCTTCTCTGGAGATCTTCAAGGCCCGCCTGGATGCAACCCTGTCTAACATGCTCTAGGTGACCCTGCTGAGCAGGGAGGTTGGACTAGATGATCTCCAGAGGTCCCTTCCAACCTTACTGATTCTCTGATTCACTAAGTCATATATGACAGACGAGCACAATCTGGATCCCACTGGATACAAAGACAGATCCATTGATTGTACTAATGTTGGTGCATATTGCTTTTTTCCTAGCCAACTAGTTTGCTTACATAGTTTATATAAAAGGAAATTAAAGGTTTATGATGAGATTTAAATCCTAATATGCCTGATAGCCTCATCTTGGCATCTATGGAGAGACCAAAGGCAGGACAGGGAAACAAATTTGTTGCCTCATTATCTTTTAATTTTTATTAAAAGCACCTCTAAAAGGTTGGCCCTCCAACATGACATGACTCTTTCTTGTTATTTCTCAATGGCACAGCATATCATATTGTTAAATGTAAATTATTCTTGGCTAGTTTTTCCAAGGAATTTGACGACATCATTTGATTTTGCTCTAATATAATCTAGAAACCGTTTCCCAGTAGTGGGACAAAGGGAATGTAAAGAAAATATTATACAGAATTTCTTGCAGTTTGCTCCTTTCTTACAGTACTTATCATATTTTGCTTAACAGCAGCAATCTTACCAGGTTCAAACACTCAGATGTATCCAGTGATTGCTTGAACTGTATGGATTTCATATATTAGATGAGCCTTAGAATACTAATGTTATATGCTTTACAATAATGCAGTGGGTCCCAATTTGTTTTTGATTGCAATAATCTGGAGTCAAACGTGCAAACCCTTGCTAATTTAAGTTGATTTTACCTTTATCGTTTTGCATATTACATGATCTACAGCCACACAAACAAAAGCTTGTTTGGACTTACCATGCTTTCCTTTTCAGGAAACAGAATTCTTTTTAATTAAAAACACTTTAAAAAAAAAATCAGTATGTGTAATTGCTAACACCTGCTATGTGTTACTAACAGATGTTTCTTACTTACCTAAGGGAACTGTTATAATTACACTATAAGCTTATTGGGATGGCATTTCACCAAGCTAGTTTAGGAACTTTAGGTGGTGACTTTGTGCTCTTTTATTAATCTTTCTTCTCAAAAACTTTTAGTGAGAAGGCTTTCTTTCCTAAAAAAAAAAAAAAAAAAAAAAAAAAAAAAAAAAATCCAGCCCTACTCACTTGCCTCCCTTACCCATTTGCACCACGAGTTCACGAGAATTAAGCTTTGAACGTTGCCTCTCCTCCTCGCAGAGCCTGCCCCCGAGCGTCGAGGAAGAGTTTGCTTTCGTTGCCCGGAGGCTGGTGCTGCAGCCCATCTGCGAAAGGCCCGGGGAGCAGGCGGGCGCGCGCGGCCTCCCGACTCGCGGAGGACTTGCGACTCGGAGGCCGGCCGACCTCTTAGGCGCCGCAGAGGTTTGCGAGTGAGGCGGGTTGCAGGAGGCGCCGCGGCTTCCCGCGGCTTCAGGCCTGCCCGTAAAGCAAGACGCCGCGTGCTCCCGCTGCATCCTCCTTTATGAAACTAATCACACAATTACCTGCAGGCATGTGTTAAATATGACACTGGTCTCTGCAAAATAATGGGCCAATTGCAAACAATGAATAAAGAGAGGCAGCTCCATTTATAACCGCTGTTTCAACAGAGCTGTGTTGTAATCAAAGTGATCTGAGGGTGACTCATTAATTAATTGATGTTCTTTTTTATTATGTGCTATTGAGTTAATGAGTAATTTGTGCTAGATAACTCTCTGAACACACTGATTACGTGAGATATTTTCTGCGGCTTTCATACCAATGACATGCTGAATAGGTGGAAGATGCCATTTGCTTATGTATACTCATTATTAGCAGGTTCAGGATGAATATAAATCAGCAGAAGGGCGTTTTAAAAGGTATTAGATACATGCAACCCTTACTTTAAGGCTTTAAGCAGATATTCTTCAGCTTTTAATGCCTTAAATACTATTAAAATCACTTCCGTTATAATACTTCTATCACCCACAATTGGCAGCTCCTAGAAAGGGTGCCTACACAAAAGATTTTTACTGGAAGCATGTTTGTGCTAATGGCCTATTACCTTGCACACATTGTATTTCAGTTTCCTTTTGCAAGGTACTGAAGTGAACAGTAAACAGGTTTGGTCTGCCTCATCGGGCTGAAGTGGGAGAAATGTATTAAGTGAATATGTAATTGTTTTTTTTGTTTTTTTTTTTTTAATATGAAGTGGTATTTAAAAGAATAAAAACACTGTTCTTATATACAGTACACACTTTGCTTTCTGAAGTTTGAGTTGTTAAAGCTTTTGCTTTATTGAAACCACAACATCTCCAATGCCATAGGAGTTTTTATTCATTAAACAACAAATGGCTAAATTGATAATTTAGTCTGACAACAGCAGCACAGTTGAAGCTTTCAGAAGAATCAGCTAAATGTATAAAATTATACCCAGCAATCACTACAGACCTTCATTTTTTGACAAGATTTGTTCTAGGTACAGATGACTGTAAACTACCTACTGCTGAGAAAATTATAAGAAGCTGCTGTATATTACGATGAAAAAAGCCTTTAAAGTACTTTATGCAGGCTAAACCCTACCAATCCCCGCTTGTTTGTTTCTTTTCCCCACAGTCTCCCTTCTCACTGACCACTTTCCCATCTGTTTGCCTAAAATCATTTTATATGTAAGCAACTAGGAACATTTGAGGGGTGGTGGGTGAATTTTCTTTATTTATTTTATGTGAGCTTAAATTTGAACATTTTGGGAGGGTAGGAAGAGGGCTGAAGGCATGCATAAAAGAAACCAGAAAACATACGATAAGCAGGACAGAAATGCAGTTTTGAAACAGACCAACTTTTAGCTCTGGTCACTGCTTCTGCAGCATCCAGGCTAGCTTGCTTCATCACCAGTTTTGGCAGGTAACAGACACAGCAAGTTAGGGTAGGTAGAAGAGCTTTCTACAACTGAAAATCAAAGCTTGGTAATTTGTACTTCACCAGGTGGCTTAAAAAACAGCAGCTCAAGAATAATGGATTTATGAATTTGTTTTGGCTGGCTAAACTCAGAGATTCATAGAGATAGAGATAAAAAAAACCCTAAAGGTAGGAGATACAGGCGGAAGCATTCTTGTCTGGCAAATAAGCATACACGGAAAAATGGTCGCTGGAGTAACCTTTGCTGTATGCAGGCAGGGCACGTTGAAGCACACAGTGATGGAGAAGAAAACCAAAGGTAGATAACTAAAAAGAACTCAAAGAGATGGTCTAGGCTTCAGCCGAAAAGATCAGTAAAGCTGTCTGGCAGAAGATGATAACCTCTCTTTAATATTGTCCTATAATATTCTACTTTGGTGCAGTTGTAAATGTTTCCATTAAACGTATTTCAACTCCCAGTTATTATTTTAAAAGCCAGGCAAGATGGAAGATAGAAACGCAGGAAAATGTGTAATTGATTGTTGACCTCCCTCAAATCTAAGTTTATTTTATATCCTGTACATACTAATTTTAGATATGTATGTGCATAAGCTGTATATGCCCAAAGTGCTCAAAGCAATGCCATACCATCACATTGCAGCACTTTAAACAAGATGTCACCATTTCTTTATCCTTATATCAATTAAGATTGGTTGAATGGTGAGACTACTATATATATTTTTTAATCTATACCAGGACCACCCTTCTCTTCCCCATTCTGAGTATATATCACAAAACGCACACATGCACATACAAATAACATTATACATAATAATGAGCCACTATTTTCCCACTCCAGTTTCTTCATTTACCCCATACAGAGCTGAGCAGTGGCACTTTGTGGTAATGAGAGAGCGCCACAGAGTTTACAACACTAACAGTTGCCTTCGTCCCCAGGAAAACTTTCATAGGATCAGTTGGGTTTGGTGCATTCCTGCTTCAGATCTGTAGCTACCTACTGCACATTTTAATGCTCTCCTTTTCCCAGAATGTCCAAATGCTACCAGTAATATTTGCATGCATCGCTCTAGGTTTTCTGATGAGCTGAAAATGCTTTACAAAAGCAGTGTATGTATTAGCCCCATTTGACAGATGGGGGCAACTGAGGCACAGAGAAGTTAAGTGACTTGCCCAAGCTTCCAGCAAGTCAAAGACAGAACCAAGGTTCCTCATTTCCTGTTCCCCAGCCCTATTTCTGAACCAGGGATTTCCATCCAATCTGCAGTCTACTAGTGGAAACCTGATATAGCTCCTTCTAGCTTCTAACTGAAAGAAACAGTAGAGGTCAGAGGAGAATATTGAAACTAGAATCAAAATAAGAAAATGTGACTTCTCCCCTTCTGGTCATCCTCATCTTCCTGGGAAGGCCAACACGTTTATTGCAGTCAAAGAGAATCCAGAAGCGCCATCCTGCTGTCACCTCTGACTTCAACTGCTTTATTATCACAACGACATTAGGGGACTGCGGAAGGGAGCAGAAGAGAGGCTTGTGCTCATGGCTCAGGAGGAAGTTAGTCCATAAGGCCAAATTTCATCTGAAAAGCTATGTGAGGCTATTTTTCCTAAGTAGCAGGAACAGCCTGATCATATTGGTCCTCTGTCAGGAGAAGTCAAGTTCTGTGAGCCATGCTCATTTTTAAAAGGGTTTACAGTCAGATACAAAACCATACTGTAACAATAGTCATTAGAGCTAAATATCCATTTCTAAATAAATCCACTGTGCAGTATACACAAAAAACACACACTAGAGGAATTACTCCACTGCATTACAAAGTTTCCTTCCCCATCCTCAGGAAAAAACATGGTTCGTGGTGAAAATGCATAGTGGGATAGGAAGAGCAGGTGAAGACAGCACTGAACTTTGAATGCTGTTGAGCAGAGGCGAGGGATTTTAGTCTAAATAGAACGAAGCATTCAGCTTCAGAGCAGGATAGCTATATGGGTCTGTGGTTTTTGTTTTTTCAGTGTAGGCTGTTTTCCTGGGGAGTAGATTATAGTGGCAAATAATTAAATATGCATTTAGGAACTTTTTAACCATTCATCTTGCTTTCCTTTGCCAAACACCTGTAAGCTCTGTCAGGGGTATGAGCACTTAGGGACATCCTGCTGATGCAACAGTCTCATGGCTTTAAAAACATAGGTCCAGCTCTCCTAGCAAATGGACTGACTGCCAACAGTGGCTGTCAACAGTGACTCCCTCTCTATCAGAAGCATTTTAGTTGCCAGTATTGTTGGGACAAACCTGTAGGATATTATCGTGGACATCAGAGTGCGTATATAGGGGTAGCTCTCACTTTCTGTCGTGGTATGTCCCATCGACATCAGCATTTAAATTATCTCTAGTGTTCACTGAGGTGGGTATTTAGTGACCAGTTACTCTCCTAGCGTCAGCTCAGGGTCTTTTCCTTAATGTAAACAGAGCCTTGGAGGGGGGCTGTTTACAATACCTTCTGGTTTCACTTTTTTTCCCAAAGTCCATTTAGGACATGGCCCTAGGAATCTTCAGGGTTAAGCTCCAACTGAAGAAAAAGAAAAGAAAAGAAAAGAAAAGAAAAGAAAAGAAAAGAAAAGAAAAGAAAAGAAAAGAAAAGAAAAGAAAAGAAAAGAAAAGAAGAACAACTACCCCAAATTCTAAGAATTATTTAAAATGTATATAAAGCAGAAGTGCTCTCTTCTTCATTCTCCCCTCAAATTAAACACTTTCAGAAAAATAACACACACATGTATACATACATATATAAAAAAGCAAGATACCCAGAGGCACTGGCTTGCATTAGGGCCTAATTTCCAGCTAAATTAAAAATCAAACCCAGGCATTTTGAATGCCTAACGGGCACAAAAGCAGCACCTAAAATCATTAACTTTTGCACCTTTTATAATATATCCCAAACCAGTCAGATTTGTTTTTCAAAATTTTGTAGTAAAATAAAAGTGCTCTTTGAGGAAAATCTATGCAATTAAACAGCAGATGATTAACCCCTGAAAAATAGAGGCTTATAAGAGAAGTGCCGATAGACCTTTAACCATAGCATCATTAGCAGCAAGTGCTGCTAGTTATAAGTTTTCTAAATAGTTTTAATGTAAACAGTATTCTTAAGCTCTAAGTGTAGCATAATGGTTGGGATTTGCTCTTTAATTCTTTTTACTAGAAAGATACAGCTCATTTAAAATAGCTGGTAGATACAGAAAGCATAAATATACAGTAAGTTTAGACACTGATTGTACTAAATGCAACAATACAAAGAAGCAAACAGGAACACAAATGGTAACACAATAAAACTGTATTACATTTGTGCTTCAAATATTACAATACATTATATACAGTAGTCCAAAATAAACATCTCATGCCAAATGACACAAAAAGAAACAAAAAACAAAAAAACCAATAGCAAGCAAAAAGAATCCAGCTGTATGTACAGTACCTTTTTAATTAACATTCAACTCTGAACTGGAGCAATTTTCACTACATACAGATGCAGTCCGCCTTTTATTTCACGCAACCATCCTGTCTCCCTATATCTACGCTATTCAGTAGGTTCCTGTGTCATTTCTTATATACATGTTGAGCAAAAAAGATAAAAGAACATAGTGCTTTGTATTCTTAATGATGTGGCATCAGATCAGCGAACCTGGGGTGCATAACCTTCTTTCATTAAACCCTCCTCATAGTCTGTCTGGCACAGAATCATGTTGTTCTTCAGGAAAAATTTGTCTCCAACGCAAAATCTGAAATTACAATAATAAGGAAAAAAAGAATCCAGTAGTCTTAGAATGAAATATGTGTTATGATCTTACATTTAGGAATTGTAGCACAAGTGTTCACAGTTTTGTTGTACCAGCCACACAGCTCTCAGCTCTGCTGTCTGCTGCAGCACATACACACATAGCACACGCTCTGGTACCCAAATTAATTCCATGCTTTCGGTAAAATCCAGTTCATACAACTGCTCTTGCTTTCCTAGGCAAAGACTTCACTGAAAGCCCATCAATGACTGTGGGAGTCTTGGATCGGGTCACTATCACACAGATAAAACAGAATAAATATCCAAGGCCACTGAGTTGAATGAAAAGTAAATTCAGTGCTTCCACACAAATCAGAAGGAAAACAAAGTGATCATATGCAGTAGAATGCTCATTAGAGAGACATTACATTTATGTTGTACAGACATCTATATGAATATCAGCTATATTACAGCCGAATATTTTACTAGGATTGATTTAATCTAGTGGTTCTGAGAATGAAAATACTCTTACCTAGGACACACGCTTAACATATACTGTAGCGCACTTCTACAGATGCATAGGCAGGTATGCAGAGAAAAGAGCTTTTCCTGCAGGAATTGGTTACAAATTTAGTTACTCAGCTAACTACTTTCTCTCTCGTGATATGAGTATACCTACCTTGTTATACTATTATGTACTTCAGAATGATCTGATTGCTGCAAAATGCTACGCAGTTATTTCACTTGATTTTCTCTGGTGCGTAGGAAAACCATCAGAAGTTTGCACTCCCGACTGTCTGGTTTCAAACTTCAGCAGCATTTCCCAGCTATGCAGGCTGCATGAATATAAGGAGGCTCTTCCCTGACACTCCCTCCCCCCAGCCCTCCCTTCAGACAAATCCAGTGTTCTTTAAGGTATTTAGGGAAAAAAGCGAACAGGGCCCAAGGTACAGAAAAATAGTTTCCCTAGTGATTGCTTTGGCAGGGTTACATTCCTTTGTTTACAGTGAACTCTCCAGCTATAAAATACACTGGGAGGCACTGCTCACATTATCCCAATTAGAAAGAAAGAAAGTAACCTAAATGAACCCCTTAACACTGATGTGAATAAATGAAACCCGTTTCTACCAGCTAATTATGGATCTCCCTACATGAAGTATTGTTTAACGCGGAACGGATTATAATGTCCTTTTTTTGTATAATTTCCAAATGGTGACATCTTGGCCACAATTAGGGTCAGATATAAATGCTTGTGGTGTTTACGGTAGATTTAACAACAGAGTAGCTATGGGAATAGCTGTATATGTATTTAATTGTAACAATTTAACCTTCAAATAGCGGAATCTGCTGTAGTTGACCCAGTAAAACTACGCAAATTACACAAGCTGGCCTGTGTGACCTTTGATAGTGGTCGCTCTTTATCAGATAGTCAATTCCTAATGATGTTCGAGCAGAAATCTTGGCGAATTGTCACAGATTAAATTGTGTATTGAAAGCAGTCCTTTAATGTTTTGTGAAGTTGGAGGTTTAAATGAGTAGCAGTTGGACTGATTTACATTTGTGAAGATTGGAATGCTAGACAAACAGCGAACCCATTTATTTTCCAACTGGGTAGCTTTGGAAATTTATCCTTATGCTAGCTAAATAGATAGAAGGAAAATAGTGTAATAAAAAAGTGGATTGAAAAGAATTAGCTTTGCTCTTAAAGGAAAATTGGTTTGTTTATTTGTGGACTTTTTTTCTGTAGGATTAATGCCTGCTGCTGATGATGATTGAAAATAGAGATTATGGAATGATCCTGAAATCTTTAAGTTATTTATGGTCAAGACTGTTTTATAGAATTTACAGGTTCCTTCTCCCCCTCCCATCCCAGTCCTGGTATATTAGGCTGCTAACAACCAAAAAGTATTTTATGTAAATTTGTTAAAATGAGGAATTCTTGAAACAAACAAGCTCTTCAAGGGTTTCTCAAGTTTCCCTCTTTTGAATCTTTGTCCATCAACAGCAATACTAACTGAAATTGGTGTATTTTTGCCAGATTAAGTGCAGGAGTCTTATCTAGTGCTAATACATAAAAGTGTTTTTCCCAAAGAAGTCCCATTAAAATAAAAATAATGAAAAAAAATCCTTCTTAGTTTCTATTTAATGAACACACTGGTTGATATGGGCTAAAGCAAGAGAAACCAGCCATCGTCACGCATCAATCACTGCTTTACAGCTAGCTGTAATGTTACGGATGGGGCCCGAACCTGCGACGGCTGGCCCGGCAGCGCCCACCACTCGAGGAGGTCACTGCGCAGTGAGCTGGCTGTCCCTGTGGTCAGGCACAAGTGGGACACACGAGCACATCTGCTTGCCCAGCAGAAAGCCAGACTCAGAGCTGTGAGAGCTATTTGGCTACGTATTCCTTTGTGATCCAATGTAACAGGGAACTTAGCATACTAATTTGTATAAATTGCAAATGAAAAAGACAATGCTAAAGCGCAACTCACTTGCACAGCAGTGCTTTCACATATGGATTCCAACAGTATTGCTTGTACCAAAAATCCTGGCTGGCTAAAGGACTTTGTTCTTCAGCCCTCAGAGAAGTGCCACGGTTTGAATTAAACTGTACCACCTACAGAAGGGTGTCAGCGCACCTCTCCCAATAAAAAGTGTCACTGGGTTTTGCTTTTGCTATGTTAATATGCCGCGCCAGAAACGCTCTACCTAGGTCTACGTGGCGTTTGACAGCTCTATGCACGGGCTGTAAACACACACAGCCCCACAAATCATTTACCTTCAACCGCACAGCCGTCTGGTGGAGAGGCTGCCGGTGGCCTGTCTAGACGTGCTCGGCTGTGCGATAACCTGTCGGGTGGCCGTCTGTCTGCGTGGCGAGACACCCTCCGCGCTCACCGGCGGCGACGTCTGCACGCTGAGGGGTGATCATCAGTGTCTCGGGGGAAACCTGTTAACTTGCGTGACACTTGCGGCCCAGATTCTGCGTCTGCTTTCACGTTGTGCAAGTTCAGGGACTGAAACGCCTTGGCAAAGATTGGCAGCGAGGCTTGCGTGTGCCCCTGAGTACTAAACGTGTGAATTACGCATTCATTTGGCGACAAAGAGGTAAGCACCAGGTGACAAAAGGCTTGAAACGCAGCCTACTAGCTCCGGAGTACGACGAGAGAGGGCAGCTAGATGAATGAAATGCGACAGGTCCTGTCCATCTGGTGCCACGCTTTTGACCTTATCTGACTCTCAAAAGCAGGCTTAGCCTCTTCTGAAGTCAAAACGGTAAATTTTGCAACTTCTTCAGTTTGGTTTTGCATACTTAAGGATTAGCTGCATCAGGTTTAAAGCAGAAGGGGAAATTCGAGACTAACACCCCCCCGCCCCAGCCCGTGAGAATGTTTTTTAATAGAATTGACATAGAGTATAAATCAGGGCACAACTGGACACATATATCAAACAGAGTCAAGGAGGATATTGAGATGAATATTGATCTTTGATGAAAAAGCAAAGCGTTCTCATATTAAAATGGCAATTGGCTTAGGAGTATATAATGAGGCAAGACTATTACTTTTCTAGCAGACAGATGGTAGTCTTCACCCTTTTCTTCCCTAAAACTCTCACCCAGTTTAATTTATTTAATAGGCATGCAAGATGAACAGGAAAAAATATACAACAGGCTGCATTAACATGCCAGATTGGACTTACCACCATAAATTGATAGTACTACTTTTGACATGACTGTGACATTAGTCAAATGACCGTTATAATTAACCTATATCCTAGAACTCCTGTCATATTTTAAAATGGCAAAAGGAAGGCCATTTATATTACAAAATGACCTCTGTTATCATCTTGTTTGGAAGGGGAGGGTGTGCCCAGACTAATCACAAGTAGTACAAAACTTCCATTTTGAGAAATAGCTACTTCTTTGTTCAGAGCAGAGATTTAAGGAGATCTTTCTGCTGTCTGTCATTTCTGACATACAGGATGCATGTCAAAGTACTGAAGACTTTTTAAGGAAGTGAGAGAAATATTGCTGTGAACAAAGATTGCTGTGTGTGAAGTGCCTCCTCTCGAAATGTCGGAGCTTGTTGTCGCAGAAAGGCACAAACAGAATATGGACGCATTTAACTGATTTCATCTAGCATAAGGAAAGCAGAGATTTACCTCGTCCCCACCCTTCCTCTCTGCTTTTTGCACTCAGTGATGCAACTTGTCCTCTGGTTTTCTCCCTTTCCTTTTTTTTTTCCAGTTGTGTTTCCAGTACAACACAAATTAATGCTAATCTACGCGCATTATCAAGAGAACAAAACCACTCTTTTACTTCACAGTTCATCTGTCCACACCTGTATTTTACTAATTTTAGGGTCCTGTCAAAAGGTCCATTTATTATCAAAGGCTGGAAAGTCTAAGCTGTGACTGGGCTTGTACATTTTCATCAGTAAGATGAACTAAATACACAGAATCTTAAGTAAATGGTAAGCCAGTTCAGCTTAAGATGAAAAACCTCAACTTAGTGTGCATTTCAGTTACTATTTTTATAAAAGCTGGTGTGGAAAATATACTTATTTTTATTCAAAATTTGGAGATGTTCAATGAAAATAAAGGTCTTAAAAATTTGTGAAAGGAACGTACACACAAAATTCTAATGCTAGCGTTTGAAATAAGTAGGTCCCTAACATTACATTCCACAAAATCCCCTGCCTGACAGCGAACAAAGCCAGCACTGTGCGAGCACTCTGCAGTTTGTACGGGACGTGTGTGCAGCTGCACGAGGACAGTGATCTGAACGACCGCGTAACCATTCTCGGTGCAGAGCCCAGTAAAATAAAGGTTGTTTCCAAGACAGAAATGGAAAGACAGAAGAATTGATTTAAACACCCCTAGTGACAGCAGACTTTTTTTTTTTAAAAAAAAAAAAAAAAAAAAAAAAAAACACCCTAAGCTGACTTCAGGGTACAGACAGAAATTATCACAGAAGTCTGGAACGAGCCACTAAAATAGCCGACGGAGAGCGAAAGGAAGGACACAAACTCAGGAAAGTGGGAAAGCCGAAGGCAGACTAAGATCATCACTGTAGTCAAAAGTGTCAAGCAAAAATACAGCTGAGCCTGCTTGCAAGATTTTCCACTCCATTTTGCTAGTCACACACATGCAACCTGACAAAGTGTGAAAGGCAATGTCTGTTTACAAGTTTATTTTTCCAGTAGTTTCCATTTTCCCTTTAAATTTTCTACAGAAACCAACCTACATTGAGGGTAATGCCAAAGGAAGGTGAAGTGCTTCTGAGCAGAAGTTTAATACTAAGTGGCAAGGTGAGCGTTCAGTCCATTAAGATGACTGTCACTAAGCTCTGTGGAAATGGAAAAACTCTTCAAATTAGGAGGAAGCTGTATAGAGACATGAAAGATAAGGGGAAGCTAAAACCTTTGAACTAGGAGTAGAGCTTAATATTCACAAAATCTCTACAGCTTTACACACCAGTAGCAAGAACAAAAGGGAAGGATAGCAAAAATTAGCTGCATGGAGCAATTAGATTTTAGAGTTGAATAGCTTTATGAAAGGGAAAATATGGTACAGTGCTTATTTGACACCAGGGGACTAGACTCAGCAGCTCAAGAGACCTCTTCCTGTCCTATGTTTCTCGTGTACAATACGACAGACATATGAGGCAATCAGGTTTTCTTCTAACTTTGAAAATCTAGCCTTCTCTAGGCCAGAAAAAGGGAACAGATACATTAAATGTTAGTTGAGGGAGGGAGTTCATGGCCTGAACAAAAGTCCCCTGAAATCAAGGTGGTCTAACTACCACCTGCACTGAGCCTTGATGCAAATGTTGAGTAGTACATACTCAAAAATAGTAAAGCAAACAGAAGCAGAGAAGTTATTGAATTTTTCATGAAAAGCACTGGCAATGGGCGGGCTCCTCTCTCGCCAGGCCAGGATCAACTGTTTAAAGGGCAAAAATCTGAGGGTCATATGATAGTAAGCATAAAGAGCTGGCTGCCCCAAGGATCAATGTGATGCGAGTTAATACAATTATTAGAAAGTTTGGAAGGCAGAAGGCATCAGAAGGATTTCCAAGCCACCAGGCGCATAATGTCAGAAGAAATTCATTGTTGGCCAATGCGAAATAGTGCCAACTGAAGAAACAATTTCGTTTCTTCATGAACGTTGCATATCTTCTGCTAAGAAAAATCTAAATGGTAGACAGTAACTGTTGTATGCCTTACAGTAGTACCCCAGATATGTTGAACTTAGGTCAGTGGAAAGAACCTCACAAAGAATTTAAAATTTGATTGGGGGAGAGAAGGGAATAGGGTCAAATATACACATCTTGGCAATAGCTGGTGAGTTCTGCTAGCTCTATTAGTGATTTGTGGATGTTGCAGATGTGTTTATAAATAAAAATATTTATCTTTGAGTATACCACATCAGGGATAGTGACCAGAGTGCAAATGAAGAGCAGACTTAAAAGTTGGCTCAAAAAGGTTATTTTGCCTACAAGGGGAACCATGGAACGAAGAAACAAAATTAAATGGTTATCTTGTAAACTCATCCTCACCTGGAATCTGCTGTTTGGTTTTGATTACCCTATCTTTAAGTAGA
Organism: Rhea pennata; assembly: GCF_028389875.1. Lineage (NCBI taxonomy): Eukaryota > Metazoa > Chordata > Aves > Rheiformes > Rheidae > Rhea > Rhea pennata. The sequence goes on from NC_084663.1 coordinate 70,353,703, forward strand.
GGAAGAACAGAGGATCCTGACAAGGGCAATGAAAATTATTAATGGTGTAGTGAGTGACAAGATTACTCAGTTTAAAAGAAAAGATTTCATAGCAGAAAGATGATAAAAAATAATCAGAGGCAGAGGGTCAGCTGTCCAGTATTTCTATGTTTTTGCTATTATGTGAGTAATGACAAACATAAGATTTAAAGCCATTCAATACTGACAGAATAGACAGTCATTGGAATGCTTTGCTGAAAGAACCACAGAAGAACACACTTTTGACAATTCCTGATTTTTTTTGAAACTTCTGGTACTACTCACTGTCCTGACTAGATGAACTAAATCATATTTCAAGTAAATTAATTCCTGTGTTCCCAATCTAAGACTCTCATAAGACTATCTCAGCAACCATTCATGCAAACTGTATGCAAGGTAAAAGTGAACTAAGAGCCTAGACTGAACGAAGGCTAAGGAATGACAAGGCTAAGAATTATTAAATATCCCTAAAATGCTCCACTTCAGAAGCACCTAACAGCACTTTTCCAGTGGGAATCAGTGGCCATAGGGCAAAATCTGATGTATATTAGTTGCAAAGTGAGACACTACATTAGTTCACACTTGTTACGGCAAAAGAGGAATATTAAAAATGATCTCAACAGCTGGGTTTTTTGGAGGAAGAGAAAAAAAAAAGTTAATTTCCTCACATCCAAGTGTACTAACTATGATGAAAATCTTTTGTACTCGGGGTAACAAACATTGTCTGCTCTGCTTGACTGATGAAGATTAGCTGACTGCTTACATTAAAGAAGTTTGTCTTGTATGGGCTGAAGTGACAAGACAATAACTAAGTGCTAATTGTGCATAACCAACGCTAAAGATATGCAGCCCCATTATGGCATGTAATAAATGAAGCGAACAACAGAAATATATTAGGCACTTTAATAATGATACTAGAAGAGTGGTTTGCAGAAACAGGGATGTGAAGGGTTTAAGAAATGAAATCTTGGAGTGTGCATGTGTCTTACTTGAGTGGGCTCTACTGGGAGGCTCTGCCTGCCTTACTCAGAGTACGGCTTTTTGGTTCTGTGGCAAGACAAAATTGATATAGGACTTTAAATAGCATTAGAACCTATAATTACTTTGCATTATTATATACTTTATGCAGTGGTTATTACTTGCCTAGTATTTAATTTCCCATGCAACATAATGAAAAAGGTCAATTTGGCTTTTTTTAAGAGTGTAATTGTAGTGCGCTATACTTATTAGCAGCTGTACATTTTATGGTTCTTTAGGGATGTTTGCTTTTTAAATAACTACAGTGTTACAAAATAATACACTGTAGGACAATGTGACATAGCAAATCTTATTTAGAGCGCTATCTAACTTTGGTGTGTTAGATCTTAATATGTTTTTGTTACTTCCCTAGAAATGTACCTCTCTTGTGTTTCTTTCCACGTGAAAAATGAAAAAAAATGAATGCTGCAAAACTCTAAATAGGATCATGTAATAATTGAAACAATGTAATAGGTACATTAAGGAGTGGAGCTAATGGGTTTTTTCATTTCCAACCCCGCAGAAGTCAATGGCAAAGCTGCCAGTGACTCTCAGAGACTGTATTCTACAAGTGGAAATGGAGCTTTCAGTGAAAACTCAGATAGGATTTGGCCACACACTCTCAGTGTACTTACTGTGCGTTTGGCTGTATCTGTCCCTGAATAATTCAGTTGTTACAATTTCACAATTTTTGGCTTTTGATATGCAGCCGCGCCATATGGGTAACTCTTCAGAACAAAATGTCAGGTTTGGGCCCTTGGGAAGTTTATAACCTACAGTTAGAAGGTGGAAATAAAAATAGGGCATAAGAAGTCCAATGCTGCTACAGAGAACATGGTGGGAAGCACCATCTTTTAAATTTAACTGATCACAGTTTTGTCAACAGCAAGAGACAACATGTATTTTAGGAGAAATTTATGGGCAAAACTGAAGAATTCAAATAAAACTAATGTAATAGTGACAAATGGTATGTACTGTTCTGCTCTTCTACATCAAAGGATCTCAGAGTACTTTATAAATATTAATTAATTAAACTTGACAGACAGCCTTGTGAAGGACAGGAAGTAACATTATTCTTTTTTATTGATGAGGGATTTGAGGCACAAAAAGTTTTAAGTGTTTTGGCCAAGGTCATAAAGGATATTCTGCATCAATCCCAGGAAAAGAATCCAGGCCTCAATCTCGGGTTTCCTCTACTAGGTAAATGTTTCCTCTTCCATACTCTTCCATTCGTCTTTCCATACTTAAATGTATGCACACACCAGCACCGAATGAGCGCTTAGCTTATGGAACAAACCCAAGAAATTCTCTTACCTCTGATTACAAAGTTGACATGCAAAACAGTCCAGGTGATAAACATTGTCCTTAGCTCTCATCACCATCTCAAAAGCAGGTATGAGCTTACTGCAGGCAGCACAGTTTCCTGTAACTCCAAATAACCTGAAGATACAAAAAGAAAAACTTTCCTGAAAATGTTTAACTGAAAAGAACAGTTTCACATTTTCATTCTTTTTATCTGGGATTTTTCAACAGTTGCCTTTTTTTTTTTTTTTTTTTTGATTAACTCC